>NC_057800.1:291264950-291469707 GCF_018294505.1 Triticum aestivum
CGTTTCAAAAATCCTACCGAGTGATGAGCAAGTCTCTCACTCGGGGGCTTAGCTGCAGTCCAGTACTCGCCTAAGTTTCAAAAATCCTACCAAGTGATGAGCAAGTCTCTCACTCAGGGGCTTAGCTGCAGTCCAGTACTCGCCTAAGTTTCAAAAATCCTACCGAGTGATGAGAAAACCTCACACTCGGAGGCTTAGCTGTAGTCCAGTACTCGCCTAAGTTTCAAAAATCCTACCGAGTGATGAGCAAACCTCACACTCAGGGGCTTAGCTGCAGTCCAGTACTCGCCTAACTTTAAAAAATCCTACCGAGTGATGAGAAAACCTCACACTCGGGGGCTTAGCTGTAGTCCAGTACTCGCCTAAGTTTCAAAAATCCTACCGAGTGATGAGAAAACCTCACACTCGGAGGCTTAGCTGCAGTCCAGTACTCGCCTAAGTTTCACAAATCCTACCGAGTGATGAGCAAACCTCACACTCACAGGCTTAGCTGCAGTCCAGTACTCGCCTAAGTTTCAAAAATCCTACCGAGTGATGAGCAAACCTCACACTCAGAGGCTTAGCTGCAGTCCAGTACTCGCCTAAGTTTCAAAAATCCTACTGAATGATGAGAAAACCTCACACTCTGGGGCTTAGCTGCAGTCCAGTACTCGCCTAAGTTTCAAAAATCCTACCGAGTGATGAGCAAACCTCACACTCGGAGGCTTAGCTGCAGTTCAGTACTCGCCTAAGTTTAAAAAATCCTCCCGAGTGATGAGCAAACCTCACACTCGGGGGCTTAGCTGCAGTCCAGTACTCGCCTAAGTTCCAAAACCATCCCTATCTGCAAGGATTATGAGGTGCAGGTCAATTGAAATCCTCTCACGGAGCTACGCTACAAGTACAATGTCCGCTCCATCCCTATCCGCAAGGATGACGAGGTGTAGGTCGACTGCAATCCCCTCATGAAGCTACGCTACAAGTACAATGTCCGCTTCATCCCTATCCGCAAGGATGACGAGGTGTAGGTCGACCGCAACTCTCTCCTTGGGGCTGCGCCACAAATACAATGTGTGCTCCATTCTTCTCAGCAAGGACGGCGAGGTGCAGGTCGACTGGGATATCCCCTTCAGAGTTGCATTCCGAAGGAGAGTACGAGTGAAGAACAAGTTCTACTCGAAGATGAACGCAAGCATATGCAGAAGATAAAACAAGATCGGATAAAATCTCAAAAGTATCAAAACGAAGATAAAAGTACTCGGGCATCAGGCCTGAAAGAGTTTAACGGTTATAGAAACCACTCAGCATTCCGAGGCAAATTTAAGGCAAGTTTAAAACTCAAGTTTGTTCATTCGGCAGGAGGAGTGCTTGCAGGCTCGACGAATTCTTCCAAGTCAATTCCGTCAGCGATCCGAGTGGCAGTAGCAAGGAAAGTCTCCATGAAGGACTGGAAGTCATGCCTTTTGGTGTTGGCGACCTTGATCGCCGCCAGCTTATCTTCGCGGGCCTCCTTGCAATGGACTCTTACCAGCGACAGAGCCACGTCAGCACCGCATCGGGCAGAGGACTTATTCCATTCCTGCACTCGACCGGGGACCTCATTGAGTTGAGTCACCAGAGACTCGAGATCATTTTGAAGCGTTGCCCTTGGCCAGAGTGATGAGTCGATGTGTGAAACTGCCACCTTCAGACGAGCAAGGTAACTTGTAACACTGGCGATGTGCGATTCCAGTCGAAGCACATTCATGGCAGCCTCGTCGCCGACTGGAGAAACGATAGGGTCCAAACCCGTCTCGATCCGTCCAGTCTCCTCTTCAAAGTTTTGGCAGAATTCTGCAGTCAAGGAGTTAGTGAGTCGACTGGACATGACTAACTTGCAAGCAGTAAAGCAGTCAGATGAAAAGGGGTACCTTTGAGCATAAGAAAGAGCTTCTTGGTGAGAGTTCTCAAATAAGCTTCCAAGTCATATCTCTTACGAGCCATGGATTCCAGCTTCTCATTTAGAGCCACCTTATCCTTCTTCAGACGAGTCGCCTCTCGGTTGGATTCAATGAGAGAGGACTTCAGCTTGCTTACTTCCTCTTCCAGCGCTCCGGCTGAAGCCAGCTTTTTGTCAGCAAGAGTAGTCTTCTCTTGAGCGTCCTTCTGCGCAGCTGCAAGGTCCAAGTCCTTCTTTTCCAGAGCCAACCTCATTTTCTCTGCAAAATAAGCATTTAGATCAAACAAAAGACCGAAGGGATAATTTAAAAAGACGATCAACACGAGCAGTCGACAGGCAGTTACCTTCCATACCGGCAACTTCATCTTGAGCCTTCTTCAAGTTTTGTTGGGCCAGTTCCAGGTCAAGGTTGAGCTGCCTCTGCTTCTCCTCAAATTCGGCGAACTTGGAAATGAGAGTACAAGATTTCTGCAGAGAGTAAAAGACATATCAATCATCAAGATCAGAGATTATTTACCTCTAAGTGAATAAAATTTCAACGTTTACTATGACCCCAACCGACCGCCAGCAGTCGACTGCGGTCTCGGGGAGTACAGCCAGTAGGTGCACTTGGCGTGCCCCCACTGGTTCAGTTTCCACTCGACCGGTCCGCCTAGGTTGAGTAAAAAAAGTATTCAGACCCCGACCGACTGCCAGCAGCCAACCACGGTCTCGGGGACTACACCCAGTGGGTGCACTTGGCGTGCCCCCACTGATTCAGATCCCATTCAACCAGACCGAGTGGAAGAGTGAAAATACTAAAGATAGCAAAACACCCAGTGGGTGTATAGTTTCGAAGCAGACAACAAGAGATTGTACGGAGGAAAATATTCAGGTAGCATATCCTAATAGAACAAGTTTAGTTGGAAGTCAACTTACCTGGACATTAGCTCGGAGAGCCGCACTGGCATCGTAAGAAGCCTGGCTATTCTCTTGCACCGCCTTCATCCGCTCCATCATTACGCCAGCCTGACGGATAGCCTCTGCAGCGGCATCCGATTGGTTTTCTGGAACATGATAGGTGGTGAAGAAGGGGACAGACGGTCCAGTTGCAGCAGCTTGGGGCTCCGAGGCATGAGGTTGGATGACTGAAGAAAACACTGGTGCAGTCGATGACGCGGGGTGTTCACTCGACACTGGGACAACAAAAGTTACAGAGGCTCTACCTACATCTTCAGGCTGCTGGATTGTTGGTTCTGTCGCCAGTTCCGAGTGGGATATCTTGCCAGCAGCTGCTTTCTTTTTCCTTCTGGGCCTCGGTATCACGTCTTCATCATCATCCGGAAGCTCGATAACATTGAGTGGGGCTGCAAAGAAATCAGTCGACCCCAAGTGAATCACCAGAATTTAAACGACCAAATAATCAAGAACAAGATCACGAGAATTGTACCTGGGTTGGAGGTAACCGCGTCTTCCATCTCCTCGTCTCGGTACTGGTGGGTAGAAGTTCCAGAAGTGGAAGGACTACAAATATCAGCATTCAGTCGGTTACGTTCTGTTATCCAAGTCAACCAAAGGATCATGCCAGATTGTTACCCAAAGACTGTGGGAATGACCAGTTTGATTTTGGGCAAAGCCTTCGGAGGTTTGGAAGATGTGGCCTTCGGTGGTTTCGCACTAGAGGCAGCGCAGTCTTGGGCTGTTTCGATACCTTCTTGGTTGGCACTGGAGAAGACGTCCGAGGGCGCTTTGAAGACTGCCCAGTTGGTGCGGCCACCAGGTCAGGGGTGCTTCTCGGGTCGTGAGCGTGCTTGGACCTCCTTTCTCTGCGAGGAGGTGAGTCGACCTCTTCTTCATCACTCGGGTCGTCGCCCTCCTCGTCCTCCTCTGCATCCTAGTGCCACTCGCCACTCTCGCCCCCGCTCGCCTCTCCCTCGACATTTTTCTCCTGCACTCCATTGGGCATTGAGTACATATCAACAAGAGCCTGAAAGAGAATTAAAAAAAGAAAGACAGTCAACCGTCAACAAGATGCTACATAGTAAATCAAGAAGACACTCGACAATGCAGAATCGTACCTGTTCTGGCTGGCGCAAATGGTCGAATGGAACCACCCTCCTGGACCCCCGGGGGTTATCCTTGTTGCTGGTAATACCTCTCAGCCATCCTCACTGACATCCTCCGGGTGGATCCGAGTGGAATCCTCGAGTCCCGAGTACATCCACATCGGATGGTCACGAGCTTGGAGTGGTTGGCTGCATCGACTGAGGAAAACCTCCAGCAGGTCCATACCGGTCACTCCGTCACGGACGAGTTGGACAACTCGCTCGACCAACACCTTCACCTGCACCTTCTCCTCTGGGATCACTCTCAAGGCAGAGGGCTTCTCCACTCGAGCCATGGAAAGGGGGGGGGGAAGTCCAGTCGACTGGCCCGGAGTCGGCTGGTCCTTGCAGTAGAACCAGGTCGACTGCCAACCCTAGACCGAGTCGGGAAGGATCATAGTTGGGAAAGTGCTTTTGTTCCTCATATGAATTCCAAGACCCCCACACATTTGTATCACGTGCGTCCTCTCGTCACTTGGGTTGGCCTTCTTGACTGTCTGAGAGCGACACATGAATATGTGCTTGAAGAGACCCCAGTGTGGTCGACAACCCAAGAAGTTGTCGCACATGGACACGAAAGCGGCAAGGTACACGATGGTGTTTGGAGAAAAGTGGTGGAGTTGAGCCCCAAAGAATTTCAAGAAACCGCGAAAGAAAGGATGGGGAGGCAAAGAAAACCCGCGGTCGACATGAGTGGCAAGGAGAACGCACTCACCCTCCTGCGGCTGCGGCTCAGTCTCGTTCCCTAGGAGCCGCACCGATTTGTGGGGGATCAGTCCCCCCTCAACCAGGTCATCGATGTCATCCTGGCTGATTGTCAAGCGGATCCAGTCGCCCTGGATCCAGCTAGGCGGCAAGCCGGACCTCGACGAAGATCCGCCCCGACTGGTCCTCTTCCCTTTCGCCTTCGCCGTCGCCTTCTTCACATGCTCCAACGCCACTGTCTTCTCCTTCCCCATGGCAGAGGATCAAGTTCGAGCAGGGCGACGACGCCGAGAGCAGAGGCGGATGCGGTGAAGAAAACAGAGGAGAAAGGGGAACAATGAGAACGCACTGTGCGAAAATCCCCGTCCAACGCCTTATATGAGGGCATTTTCGAGTGGCTGACTCGTGGGCCTAGGCGATCTGATCAAATCCTGCAACAGTCGCGCGTGCGATACGTGGCGAAAAAAGTGGCACGGAGATCGAGGCGGCATGCCTAATCCGCCCCGATTACTGCGGCCTCCCCCGTACGGTGCGCTTCCCAAAATTCGAATCACGTGAAATCCGTAGACAGCAGAGCAACCTGTCAGACGGAAGATTTTTCCCATAACAACACTCGAAGCTCAACAATAAAAGTTCACTCAACAAAAGCAAGAATGGATCAAGGCGACTGAACAAGCAGTTGAAGTCATCTTGAATGTTCATTCGACCTCTGGACAAGACATTCCCAAAGTGCAAAAGCTGAATCGGAGAGGTTGTCAACTCCTTCTCCACTCGGACCCTGAATCATTCGGGGGCTAATGATGAGGTTATGTACCTAGGGTAGGGTCATAAGCCTGACTTAGACACCTTCCCCTAGGACATCACCCTAAAGCCAGAATCATTCAAAGGGTACCATTATCCACTCGACCAGAGACGTTCCACTCGGAAGAATCAATGGCACTCGACCGTCACAGAAGCCACTCGACAAACAGAAGATCTAAAGCCACTCTACACCAACAACAGTCGAGCATTTACTTATAGGCTTAATTGTCATTTATAGCATTTAATGGCTAGCGTTACCAGTAATGTTCCTCTCTTAATGTACCTTAAACCCCTTGTAACGTGGGCTGGCTGGGTCCTGGCGCACTCTATATGAGCCACCCCCTCCACTGGCACAAAGGTTCGCATCTTTGTAAACACACACACACACACACACACACACACAACCTAGTCGACCCCTCAGGGCACCGAGACATAGGGCTATTACTTCCTCCGAGAAGGGCCTGAACTCGTAAAACCCGTATGTACAACTACTCCATAGCTAGGATCTTGCCTCCTCATATCTACCCCCCATTCTACTGTCAGTCTTAGACCCACGACACATCCCCGAGCAGGATCGACTACACCATCCAACCCACGGTGAGCCACCACTTATCCCAGCCCTGCTCTGTCTCGAATTCTTCCATGCATGCCCGTCGTTTCCCATCACATCCCAGGCCATGCTCGCCGTAGTCGCAGTACCCTTGATGCATAGCACCTTTGCTGCACACCTCGCCACCCGCAGCTCCTGTCCGTATGCACATGCGTCGTAGCACTGCAGCTCGCCTGTAGGCCTTGCCATGCCCTCCTAGTGCCGCCGCCATACCTCGCCATGGCCCCGAGCCGAGGAAACGCTCGAGCTCGAGGTCTCTGCCTCCGCCTCACTCCGCATGCGTCGCACAACACACCTACCTCCCAATCCCGCACACCCGCCGACGCCTAGCAGCAGAGATCGTCGTAGTGTTTGCTCGCATTTGCCGTTAGCTTTCTCGGCATAGCCATGGCTGAAGCTCACCACTTCTGTTGTTTGGGTATCAAGTAAGCCACCTCCTAGCGCACACAGCACACGTAGCAGCCTAACTGGATAGCCTTCCCCTTTATTATGCAGGCGACCAGGAATCAAATCCCCACAACGACATTCTTTTTCTGTAGTTTTTGCCTCTCTAGTGGAACAACTCTTGGCTCTGATTGATCTAAAGACAAGCCCCACTTTTATCACCAGTACCCAGCCAGCTCTGATCCTAGCGAAGCAACACCAGGAGGTGCTGGGTTCGACTCCCAAGCACCCAGTTTTGCCCCTTTTTTCTCTTTTCTTTTGCACACAGCCACTTGGGCCGAATCCTCATGTGGGCCGCTGCACCGTGATGCTTCGGGCCCGTGCATATTTTTTCCCACTCTGTGTATTTTAGCATTTTCCAGTGCATTCTTATTTATAGAAATGCCATCATTTTGTATTGTGAATAACTAAATATCCATGCCTCCAAATAGATCATGTCATATATGTAAAATGCTCAGATTTTCCTGTACTTTCATAATCTATAACTTTCATCCATGTTTAAAATGTTTAAACTTGTTGTTTGCATTATTTTGCATGAATGACATGTTAAAATGGTTTATTTCATAACTAAATAACCATAGCTCTAAATTAAATAAACTTTATATGTAAATGGGGTAGAAAAATGCATAGATTAACTTGGTGCACTTTATTTCCCTGTTTAACAACATTAAAATATGCTTTAGGGTAGAACAATATCAAATTCGAAATATGTATATGAGGATTTTTCAGTATTGTTGTTTGTTGTTTTCGGCGTCTTTAAAGCTTGCCTAGATGGGTAGTTCCATTATGCTTCACCTCTTGCCATGTTTCCCAAGTCAAAATAACAGGATATGCACGAAATTTTTTTTGACAATTTTTTTTTCAGAAATCAACGCAGCGATGACGAAAAAGTGCGACAAAAGATCACTATGATGGCGAGTGTCTCAAAAGACTCCAAAAGGCCTAAAAATAAGATAGGGAAAAATATTTTCGCCTGCCAAAATTTTGGCCTAAAAACTGCCCGGGGCTCTCCAGACTTTTTTTTGAAACCTACTCAGGCAAGGAAACACGAATTGGAAAATAGATGGATCTCGAAAACAAACCTAATATGAAAAGAACTCGGATTGGTGGTGGATATATGATGGGCAGATATGGCAGCAGTGGTAGTATATGGTAGCGGTGGTGGTATATGGATATTGATTGGTGGTGGTATATGGATACAGATTGGTGGTGGATAAGCGGTGGTGGTAGATGGCAGGGGCGATGCTAATGGTGTGGCGGCGGCGTAACAACTTATGACCAGAACTCGAAACTCTAAAAGACTAGATGCTAAGACGAGCAACTTGACACGATGATGCAACCACAAATTCAAATAAGCAAAATACTGAAAAGACTATGCAAAGGCTCAGACTGGTTCAGATATGATGAACTAACCCTAATTTTTTGCGGCTTGTCCATGGAGTGTAGGTATGAAGAACATACTTGATCTAAACTACGAAAAAGTATAAAATACCACCGAGCAACCTGGAAATAGGATACCACTTGATAGAGGCGAGCGTGTCCCGATGTTTCGATGAGATAGCTAATGTTTTCTGTGGGAGTCGACCTTGACAATCCGACTATGAACGTGCGAGACGTCGCGCCTTAGCAATCGCTAAACCAACTTCCGAGGGGTTATTGACCATGCTGGAGCACGATCAACCTAACCACGAAGGTCTTTTTTCTACAAGTAAACGAAGAACAAGCAAGAAACTAAGATTGTAATCTGGATATTGCGAATATAAGATGAAAGCTTTATTGATCAACGTGGGGTTCTGTGACGCCTTGGTCTGGTCATTGAACACAAATGAAGTACGGGAAGTTGCAGCTATGGCAAACTTTTAATCTAAACAAAACCCCAAGTCTAAACGATGCCCTAAGGGCTGTATATATGTAGGAAGAGGGAGGAATTTTGTGTCCCTTGGAGGAGGGGTCCGAAACCAACCCTAACTCTTGTTTCCCCACATATACGGACTCTAAAAACAGGCTATACTCAAGTATTTCGGAAATACATGGGCCTGGCCCAATAATAAGGTGACGCAGCACCTAGAATAGCCTCTGGAAGAAATTTATGAAGTGGCATCTTGTATATTTCGTCCAAGGATTCATGCACTCATTATGGTGGCTTTAAAGTCCTGAAATCATCACTTGTAACTCCGTTCTTGTTCCCCTTGCGCATGCCATCATCTCCGTTCTTGAACTTGCTCCAAGGTTCATCTTTCTTGTCCAAGTTAGGCCCTTCATTTGTAAGCAAAACAAATGAATCCAATTTAGGCAGCATCATATTCTCATGAACATTATAATCGTTACCAAGAAATGAAAGTACCTGGTAATTCAATTGGCGTGCGCGAGATCTAGTAATTGGTCCAGTATGCATAGCAGCAGGGGTTGTTGGTGTAACAATTGTATTGATGTCCTCATCAACAACGTAATGGTGTGTCCGAACGTTGTAGCCGTACTTTATTGGATATGGTACGTTCTATGATGTCTCTTACCGATTTACCACTATCATTTTGGTTTTATGCATTAGGGACAGCTGCATTCATGTTAAATAGGGCACCATCTATATCCATTGAGATGACACTGTACGAACTTTGGTTTGGCAAGAAGCCTAAGCCGTTGTTTCTTAAAGTTTGGGGTTGCGACACTTATGTCAAAATGCTTTAGCCTAACAAGCTCGAACCCAAATCGGAGAAGTGTGTCTTCATAGGATACCCTAAGGAAACAATTGGGTACTCCTTCTACCATAGATCTGAAGGTAAGATCTTTGTTGCCAAGAATGGAACCTTTCTAGAGAAGGAGTTCTCTCGAAAGAAGTGAGTGGGAGGAAAGTAGAACTTGACGAGGTAATCGTACCTTCTCTTGAATTTTAAAGTAGCACATCAAAGAAATTGTTCCCGTGATGCCTACACCAACTAGAGAGGAAGCAAATGATAATGAGCATGAAACTTTAGATCAAGTTGATGCTGAACCTTGTAGGTCAACCAGAGCATGATCCGCACCTGAGTGGTACGGTAATCCTGTTCTGGATGTCATATTATTAGACCAAGGCGAACCTACGAACTATGAAGAAGCTATGATGAGCCCAAATTCCGACAGATGGCTTGAGGCCATGAAATCTGAGATAGGATCCATGTATGAGAACAAAGTGTGGACTTTGGTGGACTTGCCCGATGATCAACAAGCCATAGAGAATAAATGGATCTTTAAGAAGAAGACTGATGGTAATGGTAATGTTACTGTATACAAAGCTCAACTTGTCGCAAAAGGTTTTGGACAAGTTCAAGGAGTTGAGTACGATGAGACTTTCTCACCCGTAGCGATGCTTAAGTCCGACCGAATCATGTTAGCAATTGCCGCATTTTATGATTATGAAATCTGGCAAATGGCTGTCCAAACTACATTCCTTAATGGATTTCTTAAAGAAGAGTTGTATATGATGCAACCAGAAGGTTTTGTCGATCCTAAAGGTAATAACAAAGCATGCAAGCTTCAGCGATCCATCTATGGATTGGTGTAGGCATCTCGGAGTTGGAATATACACTTTGATGAGGTGATCAAAGCATATGGTTTTATACAGACTTTCGGTGAAGCCTGTATTTACAAGGAAGTGAGTGGGAGCTATGCAGCATTTCTAATATTATATGTAGATGACATATTGTTGATTGGAAATGATATAGAAATTCTGTGTAGCATAAAAGGATACTTGAATAAGATTTTTTCAATGAAAGACCTCGATGAAGCTGCTTATATATTGGGCATCAAGATCTATAGAGGTAGATCAAGACGCTTAATAGGACTTCCACAAAACGCATACTTTGACAAAGTTTTGAAGAAGTTCAAAATGGATAAGTCAAAGAAAGGGTTCTTGTCTGTGTTACAAGGTGCGATGTTGAGTCAGACTCAAAGCCCGACCACTGCACAAGATAGAGAGAATATGAAAGTCATTCCCTATGCCTCAGCCATAGGTTCTATCATGTATGCTATGCTGTGTACCAGACATGATGTGTGCCTTGCCATAAGTCTGGCAGGGAGGTACCAAAGTAATCCAGAATTGGATCACTAGAAAACATTCAAGAACATCTTGAAGTACCTGAAAAGGGCCAAGGATATGTTTCTCGTTTATGGAGGTGACAAAGATCTCATCGTAAATGGTTACATCCATGCTAGCTCTGACACTAATCTGGATAACTCTGAGTCACAAACCGAATACGTATTTATATTGAATGGTGGAGTTATCAGTTAGTGTTGTTCCAATTAGAGCATCGTGGCGGGCTCTACGTGTGAAACGGAGTACATAGCTCCTTCAGAAGCAGCAAATGAAGGAGTCTAGATGAAAGAGTTCATATCCAATCTAGGTGTAATACCTAGTGCATCGGATCCAATGAAAATCTTTTGTGACAACACTGGAGCAATTGCCTTGGTGAAGGAATCTAAGTTTCACAAGGAACCAAACACATCAAGAGATGCTTCAACTCCATTCGTTAACAAATCAAGGATGGGGACATAAAATTTTGCAAGAAACATATGGATCTGAATGTGGCAAACCCGTTGACTAAGCCTCTTCCGCGAGCAAAACATGATCAGCACCAAGACTCCATGAGTGTTAGATTCATTGCAATGTAATCTAGATTATTGACTCTAGTGCAAGTGATAGACTGAAGGAAATATGCCCTAGTGGCAATAATAAAGTTGTTATTTTATATTTCCTTATTCATGATAAAGGTTTATTATTCATGCTAGAATTGTATTGATCAGAAACCTTAATACATGTATGAATACATAAACAAAACCGTGTCCCTAGTTGAGCCTCTACTAGTGAGATCACAGACATGATGAGGAGTCTCGAAATGATCGAGAGGTAAACATTGATATATAGGAGGATGGTATTCGGACACCAGAAGTGTTTCGGGGGGTACCGAGTACTTATCGGGTCATCGGAAGGGGTTCCGGGCACCCCCGGCAAAAGATATGGGCCTTATGGGCCAAGAGGGGAACACACTAGCCACAAGGGGCTGGTGCGCCCCCCATATATATAATGAAGAATGAAGAGGAGCATAAGGAGCATTTGCGTTTGGTTCTTGGAAAACTCAGAGAACATCAATTATATGCCAAATTTAGCAAATGTGAGTTTTGGTTGAAGGAAGTTGGATCCTCGGACACGTTATATCTGGAGAAGGTATAGCAGTAGATCCCACTAAGGTTGATACCGTGGCAAATTGGGAAGCCCCAACAACAGTTGGAGAGATCCGGAGTTTTCTTGGACTTGCAGGATACTACCAGAGATTCATTGAGAATTTCTCAAAGATTACGAAGCCTATGACGGAGTTTTTGAAAAAGGATACCAAGTTCATATGGACTGAGGAATGTGAGGCTAGTTTCTAGGAGTTGAAGAAATGTTTGGTTACATCACCTGTGTTGATTTTGCCATATCAGACCAAGGATTATGAGGTGTATTGCGACGCTTCACGTCGAGAACTGGGAGCAGTGCTTATGCAGGAAGGAAGAGTTGTTTCATATGCCTCACGACAGCTTAAGCCTCACGAGTTAAATTATGCTACGCATGATTTGGAGTTAGCAGCTGTAGTGCATGCATTGAAAACCTAGAGACACTTTCTCATTGGAAACCATTGTGAGGTATACACAGATCACAAGAGTTTGAAGTATATTTTCACGCAGAAGGAGTTGAACCTCAGGCAAAGGAGATGGTTGGAGCTCATCAAGGATTATGATATGAAATTGCATTATCACCCCGGAAAGGCTAACGTAGTAGCTGACGCGTTGAGCCGTAAAAGCCATGTCAACACACTAATGACGGGAGATTTACCAAGGGAGTTAGCCGAAAATCTTCGTGAACTATGTTTGGAGATAGTTCCGAGAGGCTATGTAGTAGCATTGGAGATTCAGTCTACTTTAATGGATAAGAATAGGGACGCCCAGAAGACTGATAAGGAGACTGCCTCTATAAAGGAGAAAATGAGAAAAGGAAAAGCTAAGGGATTTCGTGATGATGAGCACGATACCTTATGGTTTGAAGACCGTGTTTATGTGCCTAATGATTCGGAAATCGGGAAGTTAATTCTGCAAGAGGCCCATGATTCACCATATTCGATTCACCCAGGAAATACCAAGATGTATTTGGATTTGAAGGATACTTTCTGGTGGACCAGAATGAAGAAGGATATTTCAGAGTATGTAGCAGTTTGCGATGTGTGCCATAGAGTAAAGGCGGAGCATCAGAAGCCAGCAGGATTGCTACAGCCATTGCCGATACCCGAATGGAAGTGGGATAAGTTAGGCATGGATTTTATTACAGGATTGCCCAGAACTCATTCAGGCTATGACTCGATTTGGTTTGTAGTCGATCATTTGACAAAGGTAGCTCATTTCATTCCAGTGAAGACTACCTACACTAGTGCTAAGTTGGCAAAGATATACATGACCAGAATCATATGTCTGAGTGGAGTTCCAAGGAGCATTGTATCAGATAGATGAACCCAATTTACCTCAAAGTTCTGGAATCAGTTGCATGAAACTTTGGGTACCAGACTGGAGTTTAGTTCAGCTTTCCATCCGCAGACAGATGGACAGACCGAGAGAGTCAATGAAATTTTGGAGGATATGCTAAGAGCTTGTGCGCTAGATCACGGATCTAGTTGGGACGAGAATTTTCCATATGCAGAGTTATCTTACAACAACAGTTATCAATCCAGTTTGAAGATGGCCCCTTTCGAAGCCTTGTACGGAAGGAGGTGCAGGACCCCATTGTCTTGGGATGAGGTTGGAGACCAACAGTTGTTTGGACCAGATCTGATAAAGGAGTCTGAACAGAAAGTGAAATTGATTCGCGATAGGCTCAAGGTAGCTCAATCCAGGCAGAAGAGTTATGTAGATTCTAAACGCAAGGAGATAGTTTACGAAGTCGGAGACCGAGTATATCTTCGAGTATCACCACTTCGAGGAGTTAAGCGTTTTGGAGTTAAGGGAAAGTTAGCGCCACGTTTTGTAGGCCCATACAAAGTTTTGGAGCATATGGGAGAAGTATCCTACAAGTTAGAGTTGCCCAAAGGATTGTCAGGAGTTCACGACGTGTTCCACGTTTCCCAGTTGAAGAAGTGCCACGCAGAGCTGGCTGAAATACCGCTGAGAGATACAGTGCCGCTGGAAGCAATTCAATCGGACAGTGATTTGACCTATGAGGAGAAACCAGTTAAGATTCTAGAGTATGCCAGTCGAGTCACCCGCAGCAAGGTTATCAACTTTTACAAGGTTCAGCGGAGCCACCACACGGAGGATGAAGCCACCTCAGAACAAGAGGAAGATTTGCTGAAGGACCACTCTCACCTATTTTCTAGCCACCCGAATCTCGAGGGCGAGATTCATCTTAAGGGGGGTAGGTTTGTAACATCCCAAATTTTCAATTTGGAATGTTATACACTAGATCATCATTGCATATCATATTTTATTGCATCTTGGTTGATCCGAGAAATTCTACGCAACTCAAGGACCCTCGGAGAGAATTGGGGATTTTGTTATTTTCATATTTGAGTTTTTCTCAAATTTTGAAAATAGGATCATTTGATTTTATTTATTTTATCTTCAATTACTTCTATTACAAAAATATGAGAGAGGGAATAAAATGACTTTCCCAAAATAAAGAAATATTGAGGATTTAATAAAAAAATCAAATAAGATTTTATTTTGGTTTTATTTGCTATTTTATTTGAATTTAGGAAAAATGCGCGTTTTTCAAAATTGCTTTTAGGCCCCAAATAAATGTTCATTCTGTGCGGCTTGATTTTAGAAGCCGGGGAAAATTTATTTCAGGATTTTTGGAGTCCGTTTAGTATTCCTTTTGTTTTTTTCTGAGCGTAATTATTTAAAAAAAAGTCCGAACCGAGTTTGGGCCGTAACCGGCCAGGACTCTGCCTGGCCGGGCCTTTAAATAGTGCCACCCGAGGACCGAGCCAGCCCAAGTCGCCGCCGCCCCCGAACCCTAACCCTAGCGCCACCGCGCCGCTGCCGCCCCGCGCTGTCGCCGCCGCCTGCCTCGCCGGACCGCCAGATCCTCCACCGCCGGAGGTAGTTTTTCTCGCCGCCGATTTTTTTAGAAAATCGATCGGTTTTCCGTCGGTTTTTTTAGTTTCGTTTTTTAAATAGATCGGTTTTTCCGGTTTATTTAATTAGCGAGCGTTCGCCCGTTCGCCCGTTTTAACGAAAGCGTTCTTCGTTTAGGTCTAGATAACGAACGTTTGTTCATTAATGTGTTCATTGTTTTTCTTTTTCTCGGATTAATCCGCGATTTTTCTGATCGCGATTCCTGATCTGATTTTTCGTTTTAGTGTAACTTTTCGCTCGTTTATCAGAATCAGGCGATTCAAGCGCATGGAGTTTCGTCTCGAAACCCTCTTTCCGTTTAACCAACTCAAACAAGTTTTTACCACTGTAAAAATTGCCCTAGATCCAGAATAGTAAAAAAGCTTGTTTCTTTTGCCATTTGTCTTTCGTTGCTTCGTTCGATTTGTTTCTTTTTGCCAACCGGAGTTCTTAAGTTGAACTTTCTGGTTAGATCTCTTATTCGAGTTTTACCTGTGCATTAGTTGAGTACTTATTGTATGCTTGTTTGTTTGCGATAGAGTACCCGGAGTGCGCAGCTTGCTACTTCGAATCGCTAGGTTTTGCGGATCATCAGCAAGGCAAGTAACACTTTGATCATACCTCCAACTACCCAGTTTTTATTGCATTAGATCAATCCTCACACATTGCATGATTAGGATCTAATTAAATTGTGGGTTTGGGATGTAGTTGAGGTAGTACCTATTACCTGTTATTATCAAACCTTTGGGGAGTTACTTCTACATTGCTTATTATGCCATGCTATGCTAGTAGACATGGATTGGGTGAGTGTATCCATGACAGATGTGAGATTGTTAAATTAATGGTTTGTCTAAGGTGGCAACTTAAATACACATCTGGGTGGATTGAGGCACCTGGGTATTCCAGCGATTGCCTGTTTTCTTTTGGACCGCCACCCAGGCTCAAGGGGATCATGAGAATATTCATGCTAGAAACTTCCGTGTGCAGCCACAAGCTACTATGGGCTCTAGCATAGTTGACTAAGTTGTGCAAACTCTTATAGTGGTAGACTAGCAGATGTAGGGGAAAGTAGGTGTAACGGTCTACCCGATCGTAAGGTGCTAGCGCTTCTGAAATACTATGTCTCGGTCATCCGTTTCTCAAACACCATGTAGTGCGACAATTCCAACGGAGGATATCAAGTCTTGTGGGGAAAAGTGCACAAACCTCTGCAGAGTGTATAAACTAACCATGATTAGCCGTGTCCCTGGTTGTGGACATCTTGAGTATCTAGTACCTGGATTATCATGTGAATCTCAACATGTTACTCTAAAATTAATTTTGTTGGGTTTTGTTTAATGATGATGTTTAATTGGGGATTGAGAATGATGTCAACCATTCTCAATGTTTAACAACTACCATGATAGTTAAATAAAATTTATTCCTTTGTAGTAGGCAAAAATTGGCTTTACGCAAAACTGTAACCATAGAGCTTTCCACCAGCCAAATATGCATATAGTATAGCCTATTTCATTCCATTACTCTCGATGTGTTACCTTGCCAGCATATTCCATGTGCTGACCCGTTTCGGGCTGCAACGTTAATGTTGTAGACTTTTCAGACGACCATTAAGGTGCCTTTAGGTTGTGGTCCTATACTCAGTGATGCCGTTGGAGTTGATGGACTCACTTATCTTCCTTGCTGTCGGGGGACTGATCCACGAACACCTATGGGACCGGCGGGCCGAGTCCCTTTCGATTCGGTGAGGGCAGAGGCCGTGCAAAGAGCAGATCGAGGCGAGGCACGCGAGCAGTTTACCCAGGTTCGGGCCGCACGGATGCGTAAAACCCTACTCCTGCTTTGTGGTTTGTATTGAGTTCTTGCTCGGGAGCGCGGAGTGCTACAGTACACACCAGCAGCTAACGAGACCGAGTGGGAGTGTTCTCCGAACTAGCTAACTAGCTAGCTCGTTAACCAGCTAACCCCCCCTACGTTGCGCATGGGCCTCCTTTTATATGCTCAAGGGGTCACCGACAGGTGGCAACGTAGACAAGGGTAAAAATGGAAAGGTGCTGCGGTAGGTACAGCTACCTGCTACAGTGTATCATACCTAATCCTGACGGCAGGGGACAAGGGCATTAAATGCCCGTCTGTGTCGCCTAAATAGTGCAAAAGGGACCGTCAGGGACGCCACCGCTTGCCACAATGGCAATCTTGTCAGCGCCGCTTGCCACCGCGCACCCCTGGCTGCACAGCCTCCTGCCACGTACACCTGGAAGGGTCCCAGAGCGACACGTTGGTGGATGTGCTGGAGCGCGGGCGCGGAGTGGTGGCTTGCCGCGGCAAGCACCTTGCCGTGGTCGTTGTCGTGTCGCGTCCGGGAGCTTGTCGCTCACCGGGCCTTGCCGGGGCGCGTGGCGCGCCGTGGCAAGTTCCTTGAGATGCCTTGGGTGGCCTTCCCGGCAAGCTCCTCTTGCCGGGGTCTTGTCTCCTTAAGCGCCTTGCCTTGGTTGGCCTTCCCGGGAAGCTCCTCTTGCCAGGGTCTTGTGGTGTCTTGGTTTGGATACTTTGTTCTTGAATGGCTCCAAAGGAACCACGGAGGACCTTGGCGGTCACCCGGTAAGCCTTGCCGCAGGATGCTGCGACTGCCCGTGCACAAGTTCGGGATACTAGGGTACCCCTACTCTAGTACACCGACAGGAGCCCCCGGGCCTGGGCCATACACGATGCCGAGCGCTGTTGGGCCAGGCCCAAAACAGGGCACGGGCACGCGCGGCCTAGGTTACGCCGTATCTCTCTCCGCCTCCTCGCGCCGGACGCGCGCTGGACTTCGACTTCTCCGCTTTCAGCTCCGACGAGGAAGAAGAAGAAGAGTAAGCTTCTCTTGCTATACTTGCAGTTCTTCAGTTCTTACTGTATTATCTTGTATCTCACTTGCTTTTCTATGAACTTGTTCCTCTTTAGGACTCTGGCCCAGAGAGCAGCAAAGAGAGCCAAGGTTCTGGTGATCGTCATCGAGGACGAACCCACTGCGACAGTAGGGGGAGTGCCCGAGACAACCTTGCCGGACCCGGCAACTTTCCTCCAGAGCAACCCCCAGCGTAAGTATATGGTTTGCTTTCCGCTGTGAGGTGCGCATGGGTACTTGTCTTTGCTGATATCTGCTTATTGATTTGTGTAGGAGCCGTGCAGCCCCACCAGGAGCCAAGGGAGGATCCCCCGACAAGGGAGAGCTCTCCGGCAAGGGAGGGCTTTCCGGTAAGGGAGAGGTCTCCGGCGAGGGAGGGTTCTGCGCGGGAGCCCTTCAGAAGGTGTTGATGAAGGTGGCCTTCCGCAACCCGGGCCTCCGCCTCACCAATGTCCTCAGGACCTTGCCGCCGGATGCCGATCTGGAGGAGCTCAAGGCCCTTGTCGCACCCATTGTGGACAAGGTGAGTGGGATCAAGAGGATTGAGGGCGATCGCGCAGACTAGGCCGCCCGTTTCCTCCTTTTTCTTGTCGCTGTCGACCAAGTTATGAAAACAATCTGTTAGAGCTGCGACAAGCTATTTTGTAATATAACTTTATTTTGGGTAGCCATTGCAATGTTATTCCATTTACTTGACTCCTTGCTTTGTATGCTTTTACCCTACGCTTTTAGGGAACTTGCCGGCGCAGGCACCCTAGCCGGGAGCGCTGAGTGCGGGACGTCAGCAGCCTGCTGGCGGTGCCGCTGCCGACAAGAAACCTTGTCGCAACTAGTCGCAGCTCACTTAAGTTGTTGAGCGGACTCGAAACAAAGTAAGGGCGCGACAACAAGTCGCAGCTCACTTAAGTTGTTGAGCGGACTCGAAACAAAGTAAGGGCGCGACAACTAGTCGCAACTCACTTAAGTTGTTGAGCGGACTCGAAACAAAGTAAGGGCACGACAACTAATCGCAGCTCACTTAAGTTGTTGAGCGGACTCGAAACAAAGTAAGGGCGCGACAACTAGTCGCAACTCACTTAAGTTGTTGAGCGGACTCGAAACAAAGTAAGGGCGCGACAACTAGTCGCAGCTCACTTAAGTTGTTGAGCGGACTCAAAACAAAGTAAGGGCGCCACTAGCTACGAGCTGGTTCCTTCGCGCACAGGTTTTCCATACAAAGCGCGGTCGTTCAAGGGAGATAACTTAAAACTTTAAAAAATCTGACTGCTCAAACTTTGGCAACTTATCTTTTCTGTTGTTTGCTTCCCGGCAAGGCGAAATTCTTGAACGACGCCTGGTCCATACCCTTTTCTTCTCCTTTCCCCCCCGACAAACTTGTGCGCGAGGGAACCTTTCTTTCCTTGTGAAAAAGAAAGAAGAGAAAATACAGATATGGAGCCTTATGGCTCGTTATTGCTTACCGGGGAGTAGATGCTATGCACGGGGTCTGCGCCCGGCTTTGTACAAAGGATTACATGCAACAGCGGCAAGACTTGTACAAAAGGTGGTTGCCGGAACAGGTTTCGGCAAATCTGCGGCTGCGGGAACATCCGCTTCTACGGCGAGAATCTGCGGTTCTGCCGGAGCTTGACGTTCCCCGGCAAGCTTGCCGGAGCAAAACTTGTCGGGAGCTTCTGCTTCAATGGAACAAACCCTGGGGTTTGCCAGAGCAGAGTGCTCCTCAGCGCAAGGCAAATCTGTTGCTGCGGGAACGTCCGCTTCTACGACGAGAACCTGCGGTTCTGCCGGAGCTTGACGTTCCCCGGCAAGATTGCCGGAGCAAAACTTGCTGGGAGCCTCTGCTTCAACAGAACAAACCCTGGGGCTTGCCGGAGAAGACTGCTCCTCAGCGCTCTTGGCGTTGATCTTGGGGACCTTCTTGGCGGCGGCTTCGGGAAGCTCTGCCGGAAAATAGTCACCAGAAATCAACTTCCTCTTCTTGCCGTCGTTCGTGAAGAACTTGGCGCTGATCGCGACGAGCTCGTGGATCTGATGACGCGGTGGAGTCGCTGTCGAGGTGGATCCGGCGAGTCGGCGATCTTGGCCTTCGGGGCGGAGAGTGCACAGTGGTTGCACCCCCACCGGTCTTGTCGCCACCGGCTTGTGCCTGGCTGACTTGCCGCGGCAGCGACGTGCCCGGCTGCCGTCGGGCGTCGCCGTTGGCGAAGCCGATGAGACTCTGAATGGTGGCCCTCCAGTCGTCAATCTTGTCTGCCATTGAAGGGTAGTCCAGGAGCAGTTGAGCTCGCGCCAAAGCTTCTGCTGCAGTGGCGGGTGGCGGTGGCGAACGGTGCGAGGAGCGGGATATGCTCGGACTTCTAACCACGTTAGAAGGAGCAGTATCCCGTCCAAGCGACCGTGTCTCGCTTGTGCCAGCATGTTGGTGTGCATGGTGGTCCTGAGCGCTCCGAGATCCACCAGCTCGATCTTGGTCTAGCAAACGCATGGTACCGTGGGTACCATGATGCTGCCGGTCCCGCGCCTCCTGAGATGAGCGCGGTGCATGTACGGACGCTGAGGTCTTGGAGTGCGCCCGGTCGTTGTGGGAGCCGGCCACGCCGCTGATGGGCAGCGCAGCCTTGTCCTTGGACCTGGCAGCTCCGCGAGCTCCCTCGACGACGCCCGTTCTTCCGCCGGCACCTGCCCCATCAGTCCGCTTGCTCCAGCGATGGTGGGTTCGGCGCGGACGGAGCAGCTGCCTCCGAAACCTTCTTCTTCGGCGGCATGTCGATGAAGATGATGAAGATCTAGCTCGCGCAAACGCCGGATCTGGTTCACACAACCTCGACGCCCCCTACCTAGCGCGCCAAAGATGTCGGGGGACTGATCCACGAACACCTATGGGACCGACGGGTCGAGTCCCTTTCAATTCGGTGAGGGCGGAGGCCGTGCAAAGAGCGGATCGAGGCGAGGCACGCGAGCAGTTTACCCAGGTTCGGGCCACACGGATGCGTAAAACCCTACTCCTGCTTTGTGGTTTGTATTGAGTTCTTGCTCGGGAGCGCGGAGTGCTACAGTACACACCAGCAGCTAACGAGACCGAGCGGGAGTGTTCTCCGAACTAGCTAACTAGCTAGCCCGTTAACCAGCTAACCCCCCCTACGTTGCGCATGGGCCTCCTTTTATATGCTCAAGGGGTCACCGACAGGTGGCAACGTAGACAAGGGTAAAAATGGAAAGGTGCTGCAGTAGGTACAGCTACCTGCTACAGTGTATCATACCTAACCCTGACGGCAGGGGACAAGGGCATTAAATGCCCGTCTGCGTCGCCCAAATAGTGCAAAAGGGACCGCCAGGGACGCCACCGCTTGCCACAATGGCAATCTTGTCAGCGCCGCTTGCCACTGCGCACCCCTGGCTGCACAGCCTCCCGCCACGTACGCCTGGAAGGGTCCCAGAGCGACACATTGGTGGATGTGCTGGAGCGCGGGCACGGAGTGGTGGCTTGCCGCGGCAAGCGCCTTGCCGTGGTCGTTGTCGTGTCGCGTCCGGGAGCTTGTCGCTCACCGGGCCTTGCCGGGGTGCGTGGCGCGCCGCGGCAAGTTCCTTGAGATGCCTTGGGTGGCCTTCCCGGCAAGCTCCTCTTGCCGGGGTCTTGTCTCCTTAAGCGCCTTGCCTTGGTTGGCCTTCCCGGCAAGCTCCTCTTGCCGGGGTCTTGTGGTGTATTGGTTTGGATACTTTGTTCTTGAATGGCTCCAAAGGAACCACGGAGGACCTTGGCGGTCACCCGGTAAGCCTTGCCGCAGGATGCTGCGACTGCCCGTGCACAAGTTCGGGATACTAGGGTACCCCTACTCTAGTACACCGACACTAGCCTTCCGCTGTTATCGTTATTAGATGGCCTTAAGCCATATTTATTGTAATAAGTTCTCTTTTGAGACACTCGATGTAATAAGTGTGTGATTGCTACTCTGTTATAAATCCTTCAAGTACTGTGTGGTGTGAGCATTACTGATCCAGGGATGACACCTGAGCACAGAGATTGGACCGTTTGAGGTCTGGTCGCTACAATAATTTCTTATGCTAAAGTAACAATTCGTTCACAAGATAAAGTATGAATCAGAAACTTCATTGAAAACTAACAAACTATGATCTCAGTCATTGAAGCATTTGCAATTTATCATAACATCAAAAAGAGTCAATATAAGAGCTTTTCAGCAAGTCCACATACTCAACTATCATTTAATCTTTCATGATTGCTAACACTCACGCGATACTTATGGGTTGAAAGCTTCAATCGGACACAGAGAAAGATATGGGCTTATAGTTTCGCCTCCCAACCTATTACCTCAAGGTTAATGTCAACAATAATACTTTATGATAACCTACATCCGAGTGGATATATATATATATATATATATATATATATATATATATATATATATATATATATATATGGATCTCTCCAACACATGGTGCTTGCCAAAGGAAAAAGTGTAAAAAGGAAAGGTGATGATCACCCTGACCCTTGTATAAGGGTAGAAGATAAGAGTAAAAGATAGGCCCTTCGTAGAGGGAAGCAGAGGTTGTCATGCGCTTTTATGGTTGGATGCACAAAATCGTAATGCAAAAGAATGTCAATTTATATTGCCGCTTGTGATAAAGAACTTCATTATGCAGTCTGTCAGTTTTATTTCTTCCATATCACAAGTTCGTATAAAGCTTATTTTCTTCACAATAATAGATCATACATATTTAGAGAGCAATTTTTAATGCTTGCATCGATGACACCTTACTTGAAGGATCTTACTCAATCCATAGGTAGGTATGGTGGACTCTTATGGAAAAACTGGTTTAAGGGATGTTTGGAAGCACAAGTAGTATCTCTACTTGGTGCAAATAATTTGGCTAGCATGAGGGGGAAAGGCAAGCGCAACAGGTCGGAAATAAGAAAACATAACCCATTATGTTGTCTTCCTTGTCCTACATCAACTTTTTGGCATGTAATATTTTAATGAGTGCTCACAATTACAAAAGATATCCAAGATAGTATATTTATATGGGAAGCCTCTCTTTCTTTATTACTTCCTATTAATTGCAACATTGACCAAAACTATGTTTGTCAACTCTCAAGAACTTTTATTTATCATACTCTTAATATGTGAAGTCATTACTCTCCATAAGATCAACATATGATCTTTTTTATTTCTTTTCTTTAATCCCCTCAAGATCATAGCAAGAAAGCAAAGCCCTCAACTCAAAACTACTCTTTATTATATATATAACTCAAGGACTCGATTACATAGATAGAAATCAAAACAAAACTCAAAGCTAGATCATACTAAAAACTTTATTCTACTAGATCAAGATATAACGAAAAGGATCAAACTAAAAAAAACGATAAAGATAAAGAAGTGATGGTGATATGATACCGGGGCACCTCCCCCAAGCTTGGCAGTTGCCAAAGGGAGTGCCCATACCCATGTATTTATGTCTGTTTCTTCGGAGGTGGTGATGATGGAGTTGTTGATGAAGTAGTGCCACACTTCGAGCAAAGGAGAAACTCCAATCTATGAATGATGCTTTGGAGGGTAATGATATGCTCTTGCAACAGAATATTTTCACGGGTAAGATATTTGTTTTGCACATGAACTAATTCAATTATCTTGAAAGCTTGAATTTCAATAGGGTAAGATGATTGTAGTAAGGTTGAAGGATATCTTCTTCTGCTGCTATCAGAACTTGATCTTCTATGGCCTTCTTGATCTTATCACCCTCGTTGATTTCCCCAAGCTCTTCTCTCTTCATCTCTATCTTCATTAGCCAAGCATCGTCGCCTACGTTGTTGGAGGAGGGGGACGACATGATGCCTCGCCTTGAAAACTTTGGCAGAAAATAGCTCAAAACGAAAACAGGGGATATTGCCATGGTACGGTGGTCAAAACCTTCTGGAGATTATATAATTAATTTTTACCGACCAAAAGAAGTATTGTGCAAGAAAACGGAGTCCGGAGGGCACAAGAGGTAGCCACAAGGCAGGGGGCGTGCTCAGGGTGGTAGGGCGTGCCCTCCACCCCTGTGGTCGCCTCGTGTCTCTTTCGGACTACTTCTAATTTTCTTAATTTTTAAATATTCCAAAACGGAGAAAAATTGCCATTACAACAGTTTTGGAGCCGGTTTACTTACTATACCATATACCTATTCCTTTTCGGAGTCTGAAACATTCTGGAAAGTGTCCCTTATGTACTCCTCCGTTGTTACGGTGTCAATTATATTAGTATCAACATTTATGGGAGTACCTAAGATATAATGTTTGATTCTTTAACCATTTACCACCTTCAGATTTGTGCCTTCAACATTGTTGATTTTTATGGCACCGGAGCGATAGACCTCCTCGATAATGTAAGGACCTTCCCATTTAGAGAGGAGCTTTCCTGCAAAAAATCTTAAACGAGAGTTGTATAGCAAAACATGATCACCTATATTAAACTCACACTTTTGTATCCTCCTATCATGCCATGTTTTAACGTTTTCTTTAAACAACTTGGCATTCTCATAGGCTTGGGTTCTCCATTCATCAAGCGAGCTAATGTCAAAGAACCTCTTCTCACCGGCAAGTTTGAAATCATAATTGAGCTTTTTAATAGCCCAATATGCTAGTTTGAGAGGTAAGTGACATGATTTTCCATAAACCATTTTATACGGAGACATACCCATAGGGTTCTTATAAGCAGTTCTATAAGCCCCTAATGGATCATCAAGTTAACATCATATTTAACAATCTTTTATACGGGGACATACCCATAGACCAATTCTTTCTAGATCTATTAAAAATCTTTTGCAAAATCAATTTAATTTCTCTATTGCTCAATTCTACTTCACCACTAGACTGAGGATGATATGGAGATGCAATTCTATGGTTAACATCATATTTAGCAAGAATTTTACGGAAAGCACCATGAGTACAATGTGAACCACAATCAGTCATTAAATATCTATGGACTCCAAACCTCGGAAAAATAACTTCTTTAAGCATCTTAATGGAAGTGTTATGATCAGCACTGCTAGTTGGAATAGCTTCTACCCACTTAGTAACGTAATCAATAGCAACTAAAATATGTGTATACCCACTAGAGGAAGGAAAAGGTCCCATATAATCAAAGCCCCAAACATCAAATGGTTCAATAACAAGTGAATAATTCATAGGCATTTCCTGACGTCTACTAATATTACCAATTCTTTGGCATTCATCACAAGACAAGACAAACTTACGAGCATCCTTGAAGAGAGTAGGCCAATAAAAACCAGATTGCAATACCTTATGTGCAGTTCTATCTCCAGCATGGTGTCCTCTGTAAGAATCGGAGTGGCTCCTGCGTAGGATCTATCCCTGTTCATGCTCTGGTACACAACGTCTAATAACACCATATACTCCTTTCTAAAGGTGTGGGTCATCCCAAAAGTAATGTCTTAAATCATAGAAAACCCTTTTCTTTTGCTGGTATGTGAAACTAGGTGGTATAAATTTAGCAACAATGTAATTAGCATTATTAGCATACCATGGAGTATTACGAGAAGCATTTATGACAGCTAATTGTTCATCAAGAAAACTATCATCAATAGGCACTGGGTCATCAAGAACATTTTCTAATCTAGACAAGTTGTCTGCAATGGGGTTCTCAGCTACCTTTCTATCAATAATACGGAAATCAAATTCTTGTAACAACAGACCCCATCTAATAAGTCTAGGTTTAGCATCTTTATTTTTGATAAAATATTTAGGGAAAATTTTGTTTTTGCCATTCTAGATTTTGCCAATTTTCCTTATGCCACTCTAGATTTTGACATTTCACTTTTGCCACTCTTAGCTTTTGACAATTATCACAATTGACATTCTGTGGCAAAAGCAAAATAATTTTATTTCATTTGTGCCACCCTTAGCTTTTGAAGTGTATCACAATTGCCACTCTAGAAATTTTGCTTTTGCCATGGAAATGGCAATTGTGATAATTGTCAAAAACTAAGAGTGGCAAAAGTGAAATGTCAAAATATGGAGTGGCATAAGGAAAATTGGCAAAATCTAGAGTGGCAAAAATAAAATTTTCCCAAATATTTAATAGCAGCATGATCAGTGTGAACAGTTACTTTGGAATCAACAATATAAGATCTGAACTTATCACAAGCAAATACAACTGCTAAAAATTCTTTTTCAGTAGTAGCATAATTTATCTGGGCATTGTCTATAGTTTTACTAGCATAATGGATAACATTCAATTTCTTATCAACTCTTTGTCCTAGAACAGCACCAATAGCATAATCACTAGCATCACCCATAATTTCAAAGGGTAAATTCCAAATAGGTTGCTGAACAATAGGTGTAGAAATCAAGCCTTTCTTAAGTATTTCAAATGCTTCTACACAATCATCATCAAAAACAAAAGGAACATATTTTTGCAAGAGATTAGTGAGAGGCCTAGAAATTGTAGAGAAGTCTTTAATAAACCTCCTATAGAAACCAGCATGACCAAGAAAGCTTCTTATACCTTTGATATCTTTAGGACACGACATCTTTTCAATATCATCTACTTTAACTTTATCAACTTCAATACCTCTTTCAGAAACTTTATGCCCCAAGACAATACCTTCATTAACCATAAAGTGACACTTCTCCCAATTCAAGACAAGATTAGTTTCTTCACATCTCTGCAAAACTCGATCAAGGTTGCTTACGCAATCATCAAAAGAAGTTTCGTAAATAGATAAATCATCCATGAAAACCTCAACAATCTTTTCACAAAAAATCAGAGAATATAGTAGTCATACATCTTTGAAAGGTAGCGGGTGCATTGCATAAACCAAAAGGCATACGTCTATAAGCAAAGGTACCGAAAGGGCAAGTAAAAGTGGTATTTTCTTGGTCCCCTTTTGACACGGGTATTTGAGAGAAACCAGAATAACCATCTAGAAAGCAAAAATGTGTATGTTTGGCTAATCTTTCTAGCATTTGATCAATAAAAGGTAGAGGGTAATGATCTTTTCTAGTAGCTTTGTTTAATTTGCAAAAATCAATTACCATTCTATGACATGTAACAATTCTGTGTGGAATCAATTCATTCTTATCATTAGGAAAAACAGTAATACCTCCCTTCTTAGGGACACAATGAACAAGACTTACCCATCTACTATCAGTAATAGGATAAATTATACCTGCCTGTAGAAGCTTTAGTATTTCATTTCTTACCACTTGTTTCATCTTTGGATTTAACCGTCATTGGTGATCAACCACTAGTTTAGCATCATGTTCCAAATTAATTTTGTGCTGACATAGAGTGGGACTAATTCCCTTAAGATCATCAATAGTATATCCAATAGCGGCACAGTGCTTCTTCAGAGTTTTCAATATATTATTTTCTTCATGCTCTGAAAGGTTAGCACTAATAATAATAGGATGTATCTTCTTTTCATCAAGATAAGCATATTTTAGAGTATCAGGTAATTGTTTAAGCTCAAACACGGGATCACCCTTGGGTGGAGGAGGATCCCCAAGGATTTCAACAGGAAATTATGTTTCAAAACAGGCCCTTGATTAAAGAGTATTTCATCTATTTCCCTTCTTTCATTCATAAACATATCTTTTTCATGGTCTAGCAAATATTGTTCTGAAGGATCAGTAGGAGGCACGACAATAGAAGCAAGACCAATAATTTAATCCTTACTAGGCAATTCTTTATCATGGGATTGTCTATGAAATTTATAGAAATTAAAATCATGAGACATATCTCCTAAACCAATAGTAACAATAGCTTTCTTGTAGTCTATCTTAGCATTAACAGTATTCAAGAAAGGTCTACCAAATATAACGGGACAAAAATCATCTTACGGGGAACCAAGAACAAGAAAATCAGCAGGGTATTTTATTTTCCCACACAAGACTTCAACATCTCTACCAATCCCAATCGGTGAAATAGTATCTCTATTGACAAGCTTAATAGTAACAGCAATATCTTCTATCTCAGTAGGTGCAATATCATTCATAATTTCTTGGTACAAGGTATAAGGAATTGCACTCACACTAGAACCCACATCACATAAGCCATGATAACAATGATCTCCAATTTTGATGGAAACAACAGGCATGCCAACAACAGGTCTATCTTTATCTTTAATATTGGGTTTAGCAATTGTAGCAACTTCATCATAGAAATAAATAACATGCCCATCAATATTATCAACCAAGAGTTCTTTAACCATAGCAATACTAGGTTCAACTTTAATTAGTTCAGGGGGTGTAGGTGTTCTAGTACAACTCTTACGAACCACAGTTGAAGCTTTAGCATGATCCTTTATTCTAACAAGAAAAGGTGGTTTCTCAATATAAGCAATAGGAACAATAGGATCAACATTATAAGTAATAGTTTCTTCTTCAACTTTAATCGGTGCTACTACTTTCACTTTAATGGGAGGATGATATTTAAACCACTTCTCCTTAGGGATATCAACATGAGTAGCAAAATATTCACAAAAAGAAGCTACTACCTTAGAGTCAAGTCCATATTTAGTGCTAAAATCATGAAAAGCATCAGTATCCATAAAAGATTTAACACAATCAAACTTAAGGTTTATACCTGACTCCTTACCTTCATCGAGTTCCCAATCTTCAGAGTTGCATTTAATTCTTTCCAATAGATCCCATTTGAATTCAATAACCTTCTTCATAAAAGAACCAGTACAAGAAGTATCGAGCATGGATCAATCATTACGAGAAAGCCGAGCATAAAAGTTCCGAGTAATAATACCTCTTGAGAGCTCATGATTGGTGCATGAATATAGCATTGACTTAAGCCTCCCCCAAGCTTGAGCGATACTTTCTCCTTCACGAGGCCAAAAATTATATATATAATTCCGATCACGATGAACTAGATGCATAGGATAAAATTTCTGATGAAATTCCAATTTGAATCGGTTGTAGTTCCATGACCCAATATCGTCACATAGTCTAAACCATGTCAATGCATTTCCCTTCAAAGGTAAAGGGAAGACCTTCTTCTTGACAACATCCTCGGGTATACCTGCAAGCTTAAATAATCCACAAACTTCATCCACATAGATTAGGTGCATATCAGGATGTAATATTCCATCTCCTGCATAAGGATTAGCTAGCAGTCTCTCTATCATACCCGACGGAATTTCATAATAAATAATTTCAGTAGGTGCAATAGGTTGAGGAGAAACTCTTCGCTCTTCCGGTCGAGGTGAAGATACCCAGAACAAGCCCCTCAAAGGATTATTTTCCATAGTAACAAGTGACAGTAAATTTCAGTACACTATATAAATGTTTCCTTACGAAATTCCACTTACCAAAGGCGCTTCACTCCCCGGCAACGGCGCCAGAAAAGAGTCTTGATGACCGACAAGTATAGGGGATCTATAGTAGTTCTTTCGCTAAGTAAGAGTGTCGAACCCAACGAGGAGTAGAAGGAAATGACAAGCGGCTTTCAGCAAGGTATTTTCTGCAAGCACTGAAATTATCGGCAACAGATAGCTATATGATGAGATAATTCGTAATGGGTAACAAGTAACAAAAGTAAACAAGGTACAACAAGGTGGCCCAATGCTTTTTGTAGCAAAGGACGAGCCTGGACGGACTCTTATATAAAGCAAAGCGCTCCCGAGGACACCTGGGAATTGTTGTCAAGTTAGTTTTCATCATGCTCATATCTTTCACGTTCGTTACTTTGATAATTTGATATGTGGGTGGACTGGTGCTTGGGTGCTGCCCTTCCTTGGGCACGCCTCCCACTTATGATTAACCCCTCTCGCAAGCATTCGCAACTACGAAAGAAGAATTAAGATAAATCTAACCATAGCATGAAACATATGGATCGAAATCAGCCCCTTACGAAGCAACGGATAAACTAGGGTTTAAGCTTCTGTCACTCTAGCAACCCGTCATCTACTTATTACTTCGCAATGCCATACACTAGGCCCAAATAATGGTGAAGTGTCATGTAGTCAATGTTCACATAGTACCACTAGAGGAGAGACAACATACATCTCATCAAAATATCGAACGAATACCAAATTCACATGATTACTTATAACAAGACTTCTCCCATGTCCTCAGGAAAAATCGTAACTACTCACAAAGCATATTCAAGTTCATAATCAGAGGAGTATTAATTATCATTAAGGATCTGAACATATGATCTTCCAACAAATAAACCAACTAGCATCAACTACAAGGAGTAATCAACACTACTAGCAACCCACAAGTACCAATCTGAGGTTTTGAGACAAAGATCGGATACAAGAGATGAACTAGGGTTTGAGAGGAGATGGTGTTGGTGAACATGTTGATGGAGATTGACCCCGTCTCGATGAGTGGATCGTTGGTGATAACGATGGCTTCAATTTCCCCCTCCTGGAGGGAAGTTTCCCCAGTAGAATAGCTCCGCCGGAGCCCTAGATTGGTTCTGCCCAGGTTCCGCCTCGAGACGGTGGCGCTTCGTCCCGAAAGCTTTGTTTTGATTTTTACCATGTCAAAATACACCATATAGTAGAAGATGGGCATTGGGGGCGTACCAGGTGGCCCACAAAACTGGAGGGTGCTCTAGGGGGTAGGGCGTGCTCTCCACCCTTGTGGATGGCAGGTGGCCCCCTCTGGTGCTTTCTTCGCCCAACATTTTTTATATATTCCAAAAAATTCTTTGTGAAGTTTCTGGACTTTTGGAGTTGTGTAGATTAGGTCTCTAATATTTGCTCCTTTTCCAGTCCAGAATTCCAGCTGCCGGCATTCTCCCTCTTCATGCAAACCTTGTAAAATAAGAGAGAAAAGGCATAAGTATTGTACCTAAATAGGTAATAACAGCACATAATGCAATAAATATCAATATAAAAGCATGATGCAAAATGGACGTATCAGACGTCCCCGGTTTAATCGTGCACTAATCATACACACAAACGCACACAATCAAGATCAGAGACTCATGGGAAGATATCACAACACAACTCTAGACGCAAATTCAAACATAAAGCTTTATATTACAAGCCAGGGCCACGAAGGCTCGAATACATAGGTCAATGGAAGAAACAACATCTGAGTATAGACATAAGATTAAAAAAGTTTGCCTTAAGAAGGCTAGCAAAACAGCATCATCTAGATCAAAAAGGCGCAAGCCTCCTGCCTGGGGCCTCCTAACTACTCCTGGTCGTAGGTGGTCTCCACGTAGTAGTAGGCTCCATCGGTGTGGTAGTAGTCGTCGGTGGGATAAGCTGGCCCATGGACTCCGTCATCTGACCGCATCCATCATGTAGAGGGGAAAAGAGGTACCAAAGCAACCGTGAGTACTCTTCCAAAGTACTCGCAAGACTTACATCAGATCTATACTAAGTATGCATCCATATCAAAGGAATGGGGCTATATCTTTGGACTATACAACATAAATACTAGAATAGAAGGGGAAGCCTAGCCTATCAATGACTAGCATCTTGCAGCGTCTTGCAGCATTAGAAGAGTGCAGATTAGCATATCATAAATTAACAAGTAGATTGTATTAACACCCAGAGATCCTTCCCCGACTCCCCGCGAGAAAGCGACCTCGGAGCCATCATATCCATTTAGTGTCTCCAGTATCTGTTCTAGTTGTAATAGTCGAGATACAACTCCGAGCGTATGTTACCGTGGACACATCTATTCAAATAGATATAGTTCCCTCCAGGGGTGCACCAACTTACCCAACACGCTCGATTAACTTTGACCGGTCACACTTTTTCGGGTCATGTCGGGCCTCGGCTAATCGACACACCGTAGTCCTACCTAGGCTCAACACAGAGGTCAGCATGCCGGTCCACATCATAAATGTGAAGGTTCCATGGGCTAATCGTCCTTTGCAATACGGCATGTTGTGAATGAGGCTTGGGGCAGACCCACCCCCTTATACAAGCGCAGGTGGTTACCATTCAACTGGGCGCGTCCCACTAAACTACTGACTTCTGAGAGCTTTCTAAAGAATCGTAGGACGCCGATGCCCATACTTATTCCCGCGTGGTGGTTAGTGCAAAAAGGTTAGAGGCCTATTCAGATCACATATCCAAACCATTTAATTTCTTGGGAGCGCGTGGAGACTGAGGGAGTCCTGGATGAGGGGCTCTCCGAACAGCCGGACTATATCCTTTGGCCGGACTGTTAGACTATGAAGATACAAGATTGAAGACTTCCTCCCGTGTCCGGATGGGACTCTACTTGGTGTGGAAGGCAAGCTAGGCAATACAGATATGTATATCCCCTCCTTTGTAACCGACCTTGGGTAACCCTAGCCCCCTCCGATGTCTATACAAACCGGAGGGTTTTAGTCCATAGGACAACATACAATCATACCATAGGCTAGCTTCTAGGGTTTAGCCTCTCTGATCTCGTGGTAGATCTACTCTTGTAATACTCATATCATCAAGAACAATCAAGCAGGACGTAGGGTATTACCTCCATCGAGAGGGCCTAGATCTGGGTAAAACATCGTGTCCCCTGCCTCCTGTTACCATCCTCCTTAGACACACAGTTCGGGACCCCCTACCCGAGATCCGCCGGTTTTGACACTGGCATAGGTGCTTTCATTGAGAGTTCCTCTGTGTCGTCACAATAAGGCTCGATGGCTCCTTCGATCATCGCTAGCGATGCAGTCCTGGGTGAGGCTTTCCTCCCCGGACAGATCTTCATATTCGGTGACTTTGCACTGCGGGCCATCTCGCTTGGGCATCTGGAGCAGATTGAGAGCTACGCCCCTAGCCATCAGGTCAGATTTGGAAATTTGAACTACACGGCCGACATCCATGGACACTTGATCTTCGACGGATTCGAGCCCATGTTGGACGCGCCGAACAGTCTTGACGAGCATGACGTAACTCTGCCATCGGATAATATTTGGGAGATCACATCCGCAGCTACTCCGTCCATCAATCCAGAGCAAGTCGCACCATCCGAGAGCGGAGGGATGGACCCCACCATGGAGGCCGCACTCTCAGCAGCGATAGAGCCGGATACTGACTTCACCCCTTACGAGAGCTGTGTTGCCGAATCACTGGATTCATCTTCGGTCACGGACTCCGAGCCGCTCGTATCCGCGCCCGTCGAGTCCGACTGGGCGCCGATCATGGAGTTCACCTCCACGGATATCTTTCAGCACTCACCTTTTGGAGATGTGTTAAATTCATTAAGGTCTCTCTCCCTATCAGGAGAACCTTGGCCGAACTATGTACGACTAGAATGGGATGTGGACGCCGAAGAAATTCGTCGGCCACCCACCACTCACTTAGTAGCCACTGTCGACGACTTAACCGACATACTCAACTTCGGCTACGAGGACTTCAATGGTATGAACGACGAAGCCGGAGACGAACCGGAACCGCCGCCCATAGGGCGCTGGACTGCTACTTCATCACATGACGTGTACATGGTGGACACCCCCAATGAAGCCAATGGCGACGAGAAAGCGGAGGATGACCCCTCCAAGAAGCAACCCAAGCGCCGACGTCAACGGCGCCGCCCTAAGCCCCGCCATAGCAAAAACAGCGATAACAATAGTCCACGCGACTCCGGAAAAGATGACAAATGCACCACCTCGGTGGCAGAAAACGATCAAGATGCAAACAACAAACATAGTACGGATCCGACGTCCGAACACGATGACGCCAAAGATAAGCATCATCAATCCCCATCTAGGGAAGAAAGCAGTACGGACGATGATGCACCCATCATCCCGGAAACACACTTGGAGCAAGAGAACCTCTGCAGGAGGCTTACTACCACAGCGAGAAGCCTGAAGAAACAGAAGCAAATGCTCAAGGTCGCACAAGATACGCTCAACAACAAGTAGAACAAAGTAGCAAAGTATGGTAGAAGCTACCACCCAAATAGCTATCCAAAGTGCAAGCTATTACTGGAATTCGATGATGAGGCCTTAGAGCCCATACAACCGATAAGTGATACGGTCAACCGGCCGGATCCACCGCCTTGTGAATGCGATAGAGCGGCTAACAAAGACACGCATAAGTCAACACACGTTCTACGTGAGAACTTGCGTCAAAAATCCGGTGCGACCAGATCCATCTATGGATCTAGGAAGCGTGCTACGGTACACAACTAGCACTGAATACAACAACCGTCTGAACACTATGGCGCATCCCAATACAGGGGTGCCGCACACCCACTATGTTTCACTAATGAGGTGCTGGATCATGAATTCCCAGAAGGATTCAAACCATGTACACACGCGCCATGTGACAAGGAGGAGAAGCAATCACGCACTCCGGTAAACACGCGCCATAGAGCCCGTCACCCCTAGGTCCAACCCCTGGTTGGCCTGCCCGATCACTTTTGATCGTAGGGATCATGATACACATATCCGGCGCGAAGGACTGACGGCCTTGGTGTTTGACCCAATAATAAATGGGTACCATTTCACAAGGGTCCTCATGGACGATGGTAGTGATCTCAATCTGATATATCAGGACACAGTTTGCAAAATGGGGATAGACCCGACAAAATAAGCCACAGTAACACTACCTTCAAGGGAGTAATACCAGGCCAAGAGGCCCACTGCACGGGCTCTCTGCTACTAGAGGTGGTATTCGGTTCTCCCGATAACTGCAGAAATTAAATGTTAACTTTTCACATTGCTCCATTCCAAAGTGATTTTCAAGCACTTCTTGGAAGGGCGTCTTTCGCTCATTTTAACACAATACTGCATTATGCTTTTCTCAAGCTCAAGATGCCCGGTCCACGAGGCGTCATTACAGTTAGCGTAAATACCAACCATCCTTCATGTGTGGAAGAGGACACGGCGGCTCTAACAGCCGCACACTAGGCGGCCTCATGAACCAGAAAAGTGGCAGGTCGTCAAGACCACGGACACGGTTAGACGAGTCCGGCGTTCCATAATACATGCACGAGATTGGTTTTCGAACCCTCATAAAACAATACCAGGGGCTTCCCGTGTGTAATCAGGGCTAGCCTGGCTCAACTAGGCTTCTCTAGAATTCTGATAACTCATTCTTCTTTTTGGCACGACAACTTTCACCTACATTCTTTCCTTTTGTAGGTTACTATCGTGCTACACCTGTCCAGGACACGGCACAATGGAGACAAATGCCCAGACGTGCAGCAGGGACCCGCCCAAAGGTTTCTTTTTAGATTAAGGCCTTGCGTAAACCTTTTTTACTGTCTCTTGTTGCTCACATCCTCTGGATGCTCCATACAACCGAGAAGGATGCAGGCATTATTGGCATGTGGCCATGCCAGGATTTTGCACGTACCCGGACACATGGGGTTTCTTATAAAGGGCATTGTTTAGCCCGACATATGTTATAAAGACCAAACACCTTAGGGAGTGTTCGGCGTCGCGAGTTTGGCTCTATATGCATCAGCTCCGAATCATGTCTTTGGTCAAATGTTGGGTTTGCCCGGCTCTCACGTTTTGGTACCTTACGTTCCATTATATCGGCTAAGGTAGCACAGGGAGAACTACTGCGATTGTGCCCTGGTTCATCTGGATGAGCAACTCAGTAGAGAAAGCCGAAAACTGACTGTCATGATATAGGGAGAGACTAGTCAACCACTCGATGACTAATCGGAATCTTCGGGATTCCTCCGCAGTAACGAAGGGCCGTTTCCCGGTCATGTACATACGCGCCCCATATTCGGACGAGCGCAGAAGTACCAGGGGCTATATAGTAGCCCCACTGTCAAACTCCTATGGCTAGGTGAAAGTGTTAAAGCAATATAGTCCGATTGCCTTGTTCGCTACGCTATCACCTCCTTAACGGACCAAGACGTTGGATCAAGTGTGGATATGCATCTTTTGCAAACACCCTCGCATTATATGCGTGGGGCGGAAGCCGATGACTGCAAACTTTCAGGTTATATACATATATACATAAACGGCTGCACAGGAGGCATCATACTACTTTCGGGCAAAAGTATAAATACAGCCTTGATTAATTCAGAAAAATATTGTTTGTACAATGGGACTACATGTCACTGGAAAATAATATTCTTCGACCACTGAGCCTCTATCAAACGAGCACCTTCAAGGACTTCTTAAAATTAGTGCTCGGCAGCAAATCGGCCTATAGCCGAACCCTATGCCGCAACAGTGGTGGCCTCCATCTTTGCCCAGTATGTTTTGACACAGGCAAGGGCCATCCGCAGACCTTCTATGCACGCTGATCTCTTTGCAGCATCGATGCGTGGCACAGCTTCAAGGAATTGTTGTGCTAAGCTAAAATAGCTACTCGGCCTTGGCCCTCCCGGCCACAGGTGATCCACAACGGACCTCATGGCAACTCCGGACAACCTATAGAGCTCGGCCCAACCGATCAATCTCTCATTCAGCAACAGCGGACGGATTGGAGCATGAAACTATGACCAGAACAACTTCTCCACTTCGGGACCTTTATGATCCTTGAAGTACTCGGCCGCATCAGCAGCACTTGCAGCCAAATCCATGTACTCGTCCGCAGAACTCCATAGCCGGTCCAGAGGAGCATATTTCGGATCTCCGAACTTAGTCCGCAACAAGAAGGGCTTCCCAGAAACGATACCTGTAGCTTGATTCAGCTCCTCCTTCGTCGCTCTAAATTTGGAGCGGGCTTCCTTGGTAGCCACCCGGGCCTTCTCCAGGTCCGTCGCCTTTGCCCAGTTTTCTTCTTCAAGAAGTCGGTAACGGTCAGCAGCATCTTTTAACTCCACGGCCATCTTGGCTATTTTTTCTTTGCTCTCGCAATGCGCGGCCTGTTCGGCCCTTAACTCTTCGACCGCCTTTAAAGCGGCCGCATTGCTACTCCTTGCTTGCTCCTTCGCTCGGGCAAGCTCCGCCCGAAGGGTCTCCCCGGTGGCAGCTCCATCTGCAGTCACAACATATGAAAGATACTGGCATCATGCTGCTCTTACTATGTGACGATCACTAGAAAAATCACTCACCCTGTGCCTCGTCAAGCCGCTTGTTGACAAGCATGATGTCGGCATCTGCCGCATCCAGCTGCAGCTTTAGTTCGGCAAACCCATCAGTCTGGGTAGCCACCGGAGCATCAACCACCTGCACATAAAGGCGGTCTGGTTATTACCCGGGACTATGATCCTCTGTTTGCCACTGTTCTCGACGACAACCAGAGTCTCAGGGGCTACTATCTACATGGGCATACCTAACGTATGCGGTACTGTTAAAAGCATACATTATTTCATGTACCTCGAAGCCTTTCAGCAGACTCATAAAAGCTTCATGCAACCTGCTTTCAGCGGATGAAATCCTCTCAAATTACCGTACCCATTAGCGTACGATGTGCTTCTGAGACGGCAGCTTGCCTCAAAAGATCCTTCAGCGCGTCTGACCGCACACTGTGCGAACCCTCGCTGTTGCTCTCCTTAGGAGCCGGATACTGGGGATTCCGGGCAGCCAAAGGGTTATCCTCTGGACCTAGTGGATCCGGAGATGCCCTTCGCGACGACACTTCAAGGTCGCCCGCTTCTTGAGTTGGGGAGTCCGGGGGAGGCGTTTCGCTCTCCATCATCTCCGGAAGAAGATCCCCCGAAGATGAACTCTGTTGAGAAGGGTTGCAATCCGGACTACAATTTATAAGCATTGATTATTGTCTTCGGAAGTAAGATAGGATATCTTCACTATTAAGTACTTTTTGATTACTTACAGCTCGGTAGAGGGCTGATTCCCGCGCGGACATTGTGCGGCCAGAATACCCTCCGAGGCAGGACCATCTGGCGGAGATTTCTTCTCCCGTTTGGAAACCTTAGTTTCCGGATCTTCAGAGGTGGTCCTGTAACACCCATAATGCGGCTATATCTCCCACGTGTCGGAGCACGACTTAGAGGCATAACCGCATAGTAGGCATGTCGCAACAGGGGTAATCTTTACACATCCCATGTACTGAATATGAAAGGGATAAAGAGTTGCCTTACAATCGCCACTTCACACAATACATAAATAAAGCATTACATCATCCAGAACACAATCAAGGTCTGTCTATGGAACCAAAATAAAGAAAGACAACCCCTAATGCATAGAGCCCCGATCTCCCCGACTGGGCTCCACTACTGACCGAAAGGAAACAAAACAACACAACAAACACGATCTTCATCAAGCTCCTCCTTGAGCTCGGTTGCGTCACCTGCATGGTATCATCGGCACCCACAACTATTTGAAGTAATCTGTGAGTCACGGGGACTCAACAATCACACACCCTCGTGGTCAAGACTATTTAAGCTTATGGGTAGGAAAAGGGGGTAGTGAGGTGGAGCTGCGGCAAGCACTAGCATATATGGTGGCTAACTTACGTAAATAAGAGCGAGAAGAGAAGCAAAGCACGGTCGTGAACTAGAAGTGATCAAGAAGTGATCCGGAAACTACTTACATTCAAACATAACTCCTAAACCGTGTTCACTTCCCGGACTCTGCCGGAAAGAGACCATCACGGCTACACACGCGGTTGATGCATTTTAATTAAGTTAAGTTTTAAGTTCTCTACAACTAGACATTAACAAATTCCCATCTGCCCATAACCGCGGGCACGACTTTCGTAAGTTCAAAACCCTGCAGGGGTGTCCCAACTTAGCCCATCACAAGCTCTTATGGTCAACGAAGGATATTCCTTCTCCCGAGAAGACCCGATCAGTCTCGGAATCCCGGTTACAAGACATTACGACAATGGTAAAACAAGACCAGCAAGACCGCCCGAATGTGCCGACAAATCCCGATAGGAGCTGCACATATCTCGTTCCCAGGGCACACCGGATGAGCAATCGGTACAACTAAAACCAACCCTCAAGTTTCCCTGAGGTGGCGCTGCAAGGGGCTCTAGTTCGGACCAACACTTAGAGAAGCACTGGCACGGGGGGGGGGGGTTTAAAATAAAGATGACCCTTGGGTTGGCCGACCCAAGGGAAGGGTAATAGGTTGTTAGGCAAATGTAAAACCAAGGTTGGGCCTTGCTGGAGGAGTTTTATTCAAAGCGAACTGTCAAGGGGTCCCCATAACACCCAACCGTGTAAGGAATGCAAAATCAAGGAACATAACACTGGTATGACGGAAACTAGGGCGGCAAGAGTGGAACAAAACACCAGGCATAAGGCCGAGCCTTCCACCCTTTACCAAGTATATAGATGCATTATTATAAATAAGAGAAATTGTGATATCCCAACATATCCATGTTCCAAACATGGAACAAACTTCATCTTCACCTACAAGTAGCAATGTTATAAGAGGGGCTGAGCAAAGCGGTAACATAGCCAAACAACGGTTTGCTAGGAAAGGTGGGTTAGAGGCTTGACATGGCAATATGGGAGGCATGACATAGCAAGTGCTAGGTATCGCGGCATAGCAATAGAGCGAGCAACTAGCAAGCAAAGATAGAAGTGATGTCGATGGTATTGTCTTCTTGCCTGAGACCCCGCAAGGAAGAAGAACGAGTCCATGAAGAAGACAAACGGACGTAGTCGAACGGATCCTCACAAACACAACATTATCAGAACTAACCCGAAGAAGCAACACCGGAAAGAAGCAAACAACATAGTAAACAACCATCACATAATCATGGCATGATGCACAACCAAGTATGATGCATGTCCGATTTAATGATTCATGGCATGGCAAAATGCACAAACAATACTACAAATTAAGTGGAGCTCAATATGAAACGAGTTGCATACTGACGGAATACCACATGCCTTATTTAGTTCTCTCCCGTTTATGTACTCGACAATATTAAATGTTGGTTAGCATGGCAAGAGGTGAAGCAAAAGAAAACTACCTATCTAGGCAAGTTTAAATGAGGCCGGAACAACAAACAACAAATCCGGAAACTCCTCATGTGCATATGTTAGGTTTGGTCCTGTTCTTCCCTAAACCATATTTTAGAGTTGTTAAACATGCAAAGTAAAGCCACCATGATAATCTATGCATTTTTCTACCCCAAATACATATAAAGTTTGTTAGGTTTAGAGCTACGGTTATTTAGTTATGAAATAAATCATTTTAACATGGCAATAGGCAAAATTTATGCAAACATCATTTTAAACATTTTTAACATGCATGAAAGTGGCATATAATGAAACTAGATGAATTTCTAAGCATGTTTCATATATAACTTATTTACATGTGATGCATAGTTTCTGAGATATTAAATGCATGAAGTCTAGGGGTTCTCTGCAAATTTGTAGAACACTAGAATTTTAGGAAATCATCCATGGAAAAAAATAGTGGCTCGGGCCGAATCTGTCTGGCCCAAACGACACACAGATGGCTGGAGGGGTCTGCTCACATCGCTCCAGGGAGCCGGGCCTTGGCGCCTTGGAGCTGGGCCGGCCTTGCTGGAGGAAGCTCTGGGCCGGGGGGAGGCAAGAGGAGGCCCACGCGCGGTCAATGATCGAGACGAACAAGACGCTGCTCCTCTCATTTCTGAAGAATAGGAACAACATCAGGGGATGCAGCGGCGGCTTGGAGCAGCGCAGGACTTGGACGATGTGGCACGACGGTGCTCGGACGACTCCGTCAGGAGGAAGGCTGGGAACGCAGGGCCTCGCCGGATCTTGCGGAGGCGGCGATGAACAGAACGGGGTGGTGGCGCATCTGCAAAGCCATGGCAGGGAAATAACTTCAGAGAAGTGGTAGAGAGGGAGGAAGGAGAGACAAGAAGGAGAGGGACGGGCAGAGGGAGGCAGACCCGGATCCGGTCGTAGGAGGTCGCCGGGGTCCCGTTCCTGGCCGGATCGAGAAGAAGCAAATCACCAGGGCGGCGAGCTCCTGTGATGGATACAGAGAGAGAGAGATCAAGACGTGAGGAGGAGAAATAAGAAATGAAGGACGGGAGAGGAAGACGGCAGGGGTGAGGCGACCTGGTCCGCTACCGTGGTGGCCGGCGGCGATGTCCCCGGTGGTCGGCCGGCGCGAGGGAGATGAGGTGAGGAGGAGGCGCTCGGGGGAAGGGGTCGAGCGACAGGAGGAGCGGGCGGCGACGCGGTTCGGCTTAGATGGGCTTCTAGGGCCCCGATCTGGGTTTCGTGGGCCCTGCGCGAGGTGGGAGACAAGGGCGCGTGGTTGGCGGCTCAGGTGGCGGCGTGGCCGGTGGCTGCGTGCCAAGTGGCGGTGGGGCAGTGGGGAAGAAGGGCTAGGGGTTGGTTTTAGACTAGGATTAGTCCGAAAATGGACTAGGGGGGTCTATATATAACAGGTTTTGCTAGGGTTTGGGTCTAGGGAGTTTTCGGAGCCTCCGATCGCGATCTGACGACTCCGAACGCGAGGAGGGGTAGGTTTTAGCTTGTGGGCTGTGCAGAAGGACTCGGGCTGAGAGGAGAGAAGAGAGAGAGAGTCCCGGCATCTGTTTCGGAGACCGAAATGTCCGACGATAGACCGGCTATACTGCCGCTATAGTTATCCGTTGGGGCATCAAACGATCTCAGAATGCGATGAAATTTGACAGGCGGTCTACTGACAACAAAACAACACCGCACGCCAACTCTCATATGATTCCGAGAACATTTTCCGGTCACTTATAAAATAATATTTCGGACGTGTTGCGGGTGCGTGCAATTGTGTCTGGGCTCAGGATGGACAACGGAAGGAATGGGGAGACCCGGGCGGATGCAAGTTTTGAAAACATGATGATGCAATGCGGATGATGACATGGCTAGATGCAGCATGCAAGCGAATGACATGGCAACGAGGTCGAATAACTGGGAGACACCTGGCGCAACGGTCTCGGGGCGTTACAGGTCCTCTTCCTTCCCCGGGGAGAAAGAATGTCAGATTTTTCCCCTTGGTTATCCTCCCTCACAGAGGCGCTCATTCCCTTGACTGGAATAGATAGTGATGGAGGCCCGCTTTCGTCCTCTTTATTCCCCCCTTCATCTTCCTTTGAGGGTAGTAGACAAGGTGCTGGCTCGAGCATCTTTTCTAGCACCGGATTATCCAATCCCTCGGGAAGGGGAGCAGAACACCGAATCAGCTTAGCCTTTGTTTTTCAGTCCTGGTCAAAGAGCGATTCTTCAGAATGATTTCATGATAAATAAAAGGACAGTGTGTTCGGCCATGGGATTACTTACTTGGGCAGCGGGGCGGTTGCAGCTTAGGCCCACGTCCTCGGTGGTGTCCGGACACTCTATCTGGGGTCCGAAGAACGATTTGTACATCTCCTCGTGCGTCATGCCGAGGAAATGCTGAATAGCGTGCGGTCCTTCCGGGTTGAATTCCCACATACGGAGGGGTCGGCGTTTGCAAGGCTGGACTCAACGAACCAGCATAACTTGCATTACCATGACCAGACTGATATCTCCCTCGAAGAGTTTCTCGGATACGGCTCTGCAATATTGGCACGTCCTTGGCTGGACCCCAGCTCAACCCCCTGCTGATCCATGACATCAGTTGTGGTGGGGGGCCCAAGAGAAAGGTGGGGGCAGCTACCCATTTGGCACTTCGGGGAGTTGTGACGTAAAACCACTCTCGTTGCCACAATCCGGACACCTCTGGAAAGGAACCCTTTGGCCATGGAGCGTCAGCAATTTTTCTTATTAGAGCACCTCCGCACGCTGCGTACCGCCCCTCGACCATCTTCGGCTTCACATCGAAGGTCTTGAGCCATAGGCCGAAGTGAGGGGTAATGCGGAGGAAGGCCTCACACACGACAATAAATGATGAGATGTGAAGAAGGGAATCCGGGGCCAGATCGTGAAAATCCAGCCCGTAATAGAACATAAGACCCCTAACAAAGGGATCCAGAGTGAGGCCTAGTCCTCGAAGGAAGTGGGAGACGAACACAACACTCTCATTGGGTTCGGGAGTAGGGACGGCCTGCCCTCGGGTGGGCAACCTATGCAAAATTTCTGCGGTCAGATATTTGGCCTCCCTCAACTTCTTGATGTCCTCCTCTGTGATGGAGGAAGGCACCCACCAGCCTTGAAGGCTGGTTCCGGACATGATTGAAGGTCTGAGGCACCTGACCTGAGCTTTGGGTGTTAGAACTCGAGGCGGGGGAAGGATTCGATTGAGCACAGGAGGGAAAAAGAAAAAGCCTTGTCCCTTTATAAAGGGGATGAATATCAGGCGTCCTCCTCGTGGCTGTTCGAGACTTACCTAAGATCTAGGAGTCATACCAACAGGCACGGTTGGGTTACCCATGTTGGTATTGATGATTATCCCGTGATAAGGGGAACACGATCTCTGCTTTGACAAGGCGTGTCAAGAAACCGCCTCGCGTTATGTGCGGGGCTGGTTAGAGAAAAACGGTTCTAATAATTACCGGGCCGTGGCGTGATGTCATGCTGCCAAAACGCGTCAGTAGATTAGATTTGTGGAAATATTATTCTCTCTCTAGTTGTATGTGGAACTTATTTCGCAGGGTCGGACACTATCCTTGTATTAAAGGTCTTCCGTGGTGTATTCGGAGGAGGAACCCGCCTTGCAATGCTGAAGACAACACTGCGTGCCAGACTCATCGTCATTGAAGCCTGGTTCAGGGGCTACTGAGGGAGTCCTGGATTAGGGGGTCTCCGGACAGCCGGACTATATCCTTTGGCCGGACTGTTGGACTATGAAGATACAAGATTGAAGACTTCGTCCCATGTCCGGATGGGACTCTACTTGGCGTGGAAGGCAAGCTAGGCAATACGGATATGTATATCTCCTCCTTTGTAACCGACCTTGGGTAACCCTAGGCCCCTCCGGTGTCTATATAAACCGGAGGGTTTTGGTCCATAGGACAACATACAATCATACCATAGGCTAGCTTCTAGGGTTTAGCCTCTCTGATCTCGTGGTAGATCTACTCTTGTAATACTCATATCATCAAGAACAATCAAGCATGACGTAGGGTATTACCTCCATCGAGAGGGCCCGAACCTGGGTAAAACATCGTGTCACCTGCCTCGTGTTACCATCCACCTTAGATGCACAGTTAGGGATCCCCTACCAGAGATCCGCCGGTATTTACACCGACAGAGACGATCAGTGATCCTGTCGCCCCATCTCGCGGACTTACGACAATGGTCAGACCCATTCCTCTCATGGGGCAGTTTGCCTACCCGGTCGTGCTGCGTAGTTATCTCGCAGGTACCCTCACGGTCAACCCGACTTTAGTAACTCTCGCGGATACCCCTCGGGGTAGACCCGACTTCAACAAGGGTCTGAGGTAAAGTCAATGTATCTGTGTGTTCATAACATCAAGGGGGAAATCAGAGGAATCACCCTCCATGGATTCCCACTCGATGTAACTGTCAACGTGAACTTGGAGGAATCACCCTCTAAGGGTTCACACTTGAGGTGTTGCACAACAAAGTCATCATCGGGAGTGGTGAATGCGGAATCACCATTAGTAATCCACGACCGACTAGCTACGCTAGAGAGTTATCATTAGGAGTGAGGTAGGAGGTATCATGCTTGGCACTCGGTAGTAGCTTTGCAGAGTCATACAACTAAGGGGGGTGCATGATGTGTCGGTCTCTGCACATCGATCCCGTTGATCGAGTAATCCAGAAGCAAATAAAGCATGGCAACACGGACAAGGGTGTGGGGCCACTAATGGATCACTAACCAGCCTATACTAAGCATATAGGATAACATGTAAAGTATCAACATTAGGTTACGAAATCAGGCTATGCATCAGAATAGGAGCTATCGAAAAATAGTAGCAACAATCTAATGCAAGCATGATAGAGAAAGAATGGGCGATATAGGAATGATTAAGGGTTTTTTTCTTGCCTAGAAGCTCTGCTGAAAGGGGCTGGTTGTCAGGAGTGTAGTCGAACTTAGGAGCAGCATCGGTCTCGGGGTCTACCAGAAAGAAGAGGAGGAAGAAATAGTCAATACAAAGAAAACAAATGTATCACGATGCAACATGGCGAAATGTTGTGCTAGGGGTGACCTAATGCGGTGCTACACAATACAGACGAAGCGGGAAAATATCTGTGGATATTTCCCCGGCTTTAGGCAGTTATCGGACAGACGAACCAGAGGGGAAGGTTCCATATTTGTTGTGTTGGAGGCATGTGATAGGCATGTGGATAGTATATTCGGATTCTTCTTATTTTTCTGATAATTATATATATATATATATAATATTTTCATCTGAGCTACGGTTTATTTCCTATTAATTTTCTAAGTTTTAATCATTTTCTAAGATTACTGGATTTTACTAATCCAAATTATCCAGAACACTAAATATGTTTTATACCCACTACGGCTACCCATAGTGGATGACAGGTGGGCCACCGCCTAGTCAGTAGTCCAGTCGGCATTCAAATGGGTTGACTATCGACCTGGTCAAACTAACAGGTGGGGCCCCACTATGAGTGACCCAGTTAATAAGACAGGGTTTATCTAGTTGATTAATTAGGTTAAGTAGGGGCGGGCCCCATAGTCATTGACACAATTGGCTAATTAACATTATTAACCATAAACTAAATCATAGCCCTAATTAAATAGGGCCCGGCCCCACTGGGTAGTGGCTCAGGCAGCCACACATACACACACACACCGCACGCACATGACATGCACACGGCGCCATCGGCCACCAGCATGGGCGGTGGGAATTAGCGGCCGGAGGCCGGCGCCGCCGACCAAAGGCGGACGCGGCCTGTTGCGGGCAGGCACGAGGAACGACGTGCATCGGCGGGCGCAACAACAGCAGTGAGCAGCAGAGGGCATCATCAGCGGCTCACCGAGGCGAGCGAGTGCGACCGCGGTGGGGCGCACGACAGAAGTGGCGCGTGGCGGGGGCGGCCAACGAGCAGAGCGCGATGTGTGGGAGCTGGCAGGGAGCCCAAGGAGCGAGATGGGAGTGGTGAGTGTGCATTCACCGCGAGTGCGGGCGCGGCGACCATAAGTGAGTGTGCGCGGGAATGGAACACCGGACGAGCTCTGGGGCGGCGAATTCGGCATGGATTCTAAGTGGAAAGACGGCGGAACAGGCGCGGCTTACCGGGAGGCGTTCGGTGGCGAGCTCGGTGGCGAGCTCGGGGGGACCTGAGCACGGAGAGGGGAGGCGACTGGATGACGTCGACCGAAGCGGGGGGACGCACCTGCTCCAGTGATGGTGTGGTTTCGGGCTTGCGCAGCAGGGCGGGGAAGGCAATCGACGGCGCGGTGGAGCTCCCTGACAGGGACTCAGGCAACGGGGACGTCAGTGGGCGCGAGGACCACGAGGGTCATGCCGTCCGCGGCTTGGTGACACGGGCAAAGAAGGAACGACGCGTGGAGGAGGGGGCGAGCTAGGGTTCCCAGGGGGGGGGGTTGTCGGCGTTCGGGGAACGGGGGTCCCCAGACTTGCCTGCCTGCGGCCTGCGGCGTGGCTCAAAAGGGGGCCCAGCACGGCCCATCTTAATCAACACAAACCCAAGACCCTCGCGAGGGGCCAAGCCTCGCGGGGCGGACGACACGGAGCTTCCTCAGGCACGGCCTCATCAGGCTGGCTCGCGAGGAGGCAGAGAGATCAAGGCGGGATACCTCACGAGGTGCCCGTGACGCAAGCCATGACGACCAAGGGTGCCAGGCGGGCGCCAGCCCGCGCAGTGTCCTCTTTTCCTCTTTGGTGCAAAGGGAGCAAGCGCAGGCGAGAGCATTAAGCAAAGGCACCCATTTCGGTGCAATGAGACCAAGACCAGTCCAACGACAGGGAGGAAGTCATTGTGGAGCCCAAGCCAGCGTCACCACCAGAGCCTTTGGCAGGCGAGGACCAACTTTAGTTAGGATAAGTGTACCAGATGTTCCCCTTTAATATGGCCAATTGTTGGCGCCCTTCCCACTCAATATTTGGGAAGAGGCCCAGGGCCTTTGCCTATAAATAGGACTAGCCACCCCCAGGGTAGGGGGGCAATCAAGAAGGGAGAATCTAGAAGCCAAGAGAGAAACAAGCTAGGATCGAAATCGGAGAGAGAATCGAGAAGAGAGAGAGAGAGAAGGGTGACTGAACTCCTCCTAGCAGTTCATCCCCTCAGCCAAGAACAGACCCTCGCAAGGCTGTTCTTCCTTGTATTGCTTATCATCATCAACCCAAGAGGCAATCCACCACACCACACACTAGAGTAGGGTATTACACCACAACGGTGGCCCGAACCAGTATAAACCCTGTGTCTCTTGTGCTGTTCTTTCCATAGCTTAGATCTTAGCGAGGCGGAGGGGTGCAGGTAGGTAGAAGGCGAAATCTCTGCGTGCACCCCAGTGTTCAAACATCAAGGGTCTGCTGGAACCCGAAATCCGACATTTGGCGCGCCAGGTAGGGGTGTGCCGGAATTCATCTTCCACCACCCCGTTCTCCTCCGACCATCGCGTCCATGTCTGACGCTCGTTGGGCCCGCGCCGAGCGCCGGGTCGCTCTCGCTTCCTGCGTCGCCTAGACGGCTCCTGTCGGCGGGCGTCCTCGCCGTTCCCCGTCACGTGCCGTCAACGCCGCCACCGGCCCAGCGGGGAACGAGCAGTGAGCGTTGTCTCAGCATCCGTCCGTGCGGCAAGACGGCCGCACCGCTACTCCCTCGCTCACCCCCAGCTGGTTCTTCGTCCCGCGTGCTCTGCGCACCCATGGAGGCTCGAGCTGCACTCATCGCAGCAAACGAGCTCCTGCGCTACCGTCCCGTCAAGGACGTCTACGAAGAATGGCTCGACCGCGTCGCCGAGCTCGTCCACGCCGTAGGGGGCTCTCCTGCGCCGTCCGTTCTGCTGCACCGCACCCCGCCCCGCGTGGGTGATGAAGCTACCGGGGCGCCCCAGCCGCCTCCTCCTCAAGAAGGCGTCGTGGCTCCAAGGCGCGTGGCCCCTGGGCGGAACCCGCTCCGTCAGGTGCCAGCGCGGCAAGAGTCGAGCTGCCAAGAAGTCCCTCGCCCGCAAGAAGCTGCCCAGGCGCTCCCTGCTCCAGCACGTCGCGACCATGCTCCTGCTCCCGCACGTCAAGACCCCGCGCTGCTCCTAGCTGCAGCGCGTGGGGACATGCAAGACCAAGCTCTCCGTCACCCAAGGCCTCCAGTGGCCACAGCAGGTTGTCGTGCCTTCACCACCGAGCTATGCAGCATCGCGTGGCCCGGCAAGTTCAAGCCAGACCTGCCTCCTCGTTACGACGGCACGGCCGACCCTGCGGAGTTTCTCCAGCTCTATTAGCTGGGCATCGAAGCTGCCAAGGGAGACGAGAAGGTCATGGTGAACTGGTTTCCCATGGCGCTTAAGGACGGGGCCCGCACCTAGCTCATGAACCTGGCTCCAGGCACGATCTCCTCCTCGGACGAGATGCGCACCCGCTTCATCGCCAACTTCCAAGGTACTCGCGATCGGCCACCCGCTGTGAGCGACATGCGCCGCATCAAGCAACAACCCGGAGAGACCCTGCAGAAGTACATCCAGCACTTCAACAACGCACGACTCAAGATTCCTAAGGTGACCGAGGAGGCCATCATCTCAGCCTTCTCCGACGGCATGCGCGACGTCAAGATGAAGGAGGAGCTGGCGATGCATGAAGATCTGTGCACTTCCTTGGAGCTATTCAACTTGGCAACCAAGTGCGCCAGGGCTGAGGAAGGGCGTCTCTCCCTCCTCGAGCTGCCTGCCGCAGACCCAGAAGAGAAGAAGCCCAAGGCCAAGGATGTGAAGCGCAAGGGGGCTGTCGTGCTCGTGGCAGAACCAGACACCAAGCGGGGCAGAGATTAGCCCGAATCTTCCAAGGGCAGTCGGTACTGTGTGTACCACGACCTCTACACCCACAACACCAACGAATGTCAAGAGCTCCGAGCCGTATGAGAAGGAGGATCGGCCATCGTCCCGACCGCGGTGACCGGGGCTATGGTCGAGGAGGAGGAAGGAACGCAGGATGCTGGGAAGACCGCTGCCCGCGCCAAGGGTGGCACGATCGACCTCGCGAGGATCGCTGGCAAGACCCGCCTCGCGAGGGAGACTGGAGGGATCAACCTCGCGAGGATCGCTGGCAAGACCCACCTCGCGAGGGAGACTGGAGGGATCAGCCTCGCGAGGATCGCCCACAAGGCAACGTAGCCCTCCCTCCGCAGCCAAGGAGAAACGAGGACTGCCATCAGGACGAGGGGGCTGGGGGCTTCCAGGAGTCGCGCGCGATCGCCTGCATCCTGGGCGGGGCTCAAGCCCCAGCCTCTCAACGCATCTTCAAGCAGTTCGCCCGTGAAGCGAATGCAGTCCTCCCCAAGCTCGAAGCCACGCGCCCTCTCAGGTGGTCGGCGTGCGCCATCACGTTCAGCTCAGCAGATCAGCTCAAGTGTGCGGCCACAGCCGGAGTCCTCCCGATGCTTTGTTCCCCAATCATCAGCAACGTGGTGGTCACCAGGACCCTCATCGATGGTGGGGCAGGGCTCAACATCCTGACCGTGGAAACATTCAACAATCTCCAAGTGCCCTACAGCCAGCTTCGGCCAACCAAGCCTTTCTCCGGATTCACCGATGGCTCCACGGTCCCGATGGGGCAGGTCCGCCTCCCTGTCACCTTCGGGGCACGCGACAACTACCGCACCGAGCTCATCGACTTCGACGTTGCTCACATTTGCCTGCCGTACAACGCCATCCTTGGGTACCCAGCGCTGGCCAAGTTCATGGCCGTAACTCACCACGGCTACAATGTCCTCAAGATGCCAGGAAGTGGCGGAGTCATCACGGTGCCCTGTGAAGAGAAGGACACGGTGTGTTCCTTGGAACGAGCCTTTCAGGACGCATCACTGGAAGACCCGGATCGCGGAAGCAGGAGGCTTCCCGAGACCGCCCCCAAGAAGAAGAAGACATCGTCTGGCCCGGCCCCTCAGGAGGCCGGCCCCTCATGGCCCGCGCCTACCCAGGGGGAACCTCCTTCCATCGCATAGGAAAGCGCGCCTGGCACCCTCCCCAGGCAAGGCTCGGGGGCTCTTCCCTGCAGGGCCACCGACCTGGCTAAGGTCACGAGGGAGGCACTTGGGCACCACATGGAGGCATGTTTCGAAGCATGTTTCCCTCAAGAAGGAGTAAGGCAAGGAGGGCCAGACCCTCAGGAGTTCGTCAGCAAGGCCATTCAGGAGCTACAGGAGTCAAGAGTCATGAAAGGCGGCCGCCGCCTACCAGCTGTGGCTCCCCATCTAGGCGAGGATGGTGGGCTGCGCGTCTGCATCGACATACCAGGGCTCAATCGAGTCACCTCTCTGGAGCGCCTCTGGCCCTCGCGAGTGGGGCGCTGCGAAGGTCCACCCCACAGCTACGTTCGCATGCCTTACGGCTTGCCGAACGCGGCTGCCGCGTACCAGCACCTCATGAGGGGCATCATGGAGGCTCAAGAGGCCAGACATTCCGCAGCCCTGGTGGAGATGGAGATGGTCCGCGAGGAGCCACCAGTGCCCCCGGAGCCTCCCGAGGCCCCTGGGCCTGGGGTCTCGTGAGGATCGGCTTCCGCAGCCCATCGAGTCTGCTACACCAACACTCCTTCGTCCTCAACATCAACAGGTGACATCTTTCAAGTTTCATTTCCAGCTGGGAGCGCCCCCCAGGGCTGCATTATTCCTAGGCCGTGTGGGTCTGTCCCTGCGGCATGTATCCCTTTTATTTCATGTTGTCAGCTTACTTTGTTGGGGGCGCCCCTCGGGCTGCATCATCCCCAAGTCGCTCGGGCCAGACCCAGCGGCATGTATCCCTTTTGCGTTTATTTCTGGCTATGCGTTCGACCCACCATGCTTGATTATTTGATGCCGGTCCACAGCACCTCTTCTTCTCCATGTCGACCACTTGCACGTTAAAGGGGGGTACCTGAGCATCACGACTCAGGGCTCTTACTGGCTCTCCAGCCCTCACCCTCTGGCCTTGTCCACGGCATCACGACCTGGCATACCAGCAACGGCTGAGACCAGCTCGAGGGCCTGGACCCGAGGACGTAGTGTGCCGGCATCTAACCAAATTTGCAGGTACACATCACAAGATAAGGCCCAGTGCCAGGCGCAACCCGCCTAGAGGTAGGGCCCCGTGAGTCCCGCGCTGGCTCACGGGTGCCCAGATACACCTCGCCAGGCCCTACCGTGGCAGCCACGTGTCAGGGCAGGGCTGTACACGCCCCGGGGGCTCCTCCCGGACGGGAGCCCCCTCCCGCGTACCAGTGGAAGCACCATGCTCCGTGCTGGCTAACGACACTGCCGAGGAGCGGCTATGCCCGTACACATACGAAAGCGCTAAGAGCAAGACCAAGCATGGAGATGATGGCATGCGCAAGAGGAACAAAAACGGAGTTACAAGTGATGATTTCAGGACTTTGAAGCCACCATAAGGAGTGCATGAAGCCTTGGACAAAATATACAAGATGCCACTTCATAAATTTCTTCCAGAGGCTATTCTAGGTGCCGCGTCACCTTATTATTGTGCCAGGCCCATGTATTTTCGAAATACTTAAGTATAGGCTGTCTTTAGAGTCCGTATGTGTGGGGAAACAAGTGTTAGGGTTGGTTTCGTACCCCTCCTCCAAGGTCCACGAAATTCCCCCCTCTTCCATATATACAACCCTTAGGTCATCGTTTAGACTTTGGGTTTTGTTTAGATTAAAAGTTCGCCATAGCTGCAACTTCGCGTACTTCGTTTGTGTTCAACGACCAGACAGAGACATCATAGAACCACACATTCATCAATAAATTTTTCATCTTATATTGGAAATATCCAATTGCAATCTTAGTTTCTTGCATGTTCTTCCTTTGCTTGCAGGAAATAGACCTTCGTGGTTAGGTTGATCGTGCTCCGGCGTGGTCAATAACCTCTCGGAGTTGGTTTAGTGATTGCTAAGGCGCGACGTCTTCGCGCGTTCATAGTCAGATCGTCAAAGTCTACTCCTCCGAAACGATAATCTAACATCTCATCGAAAGATGGGACACCTTTGGCTCTATCAGAGTGTGAAAGGGGTTTAGAGCAACGAGAATAAGTATTGCGTCTGATACCAGAATAGATCATTTCTAGGAAGGTGGCTCATGAATTACCTACGAAGCCAAGTGCATGGAAAAACTTTGGAAACAGGGATGCATAGGAGAGTTAGGTTTCGATCTTGTGGAACTATGGTGAGTGTGGATTAAGAGTCGGGAGGATGGTGACATCTTGCACGACCACGACAGCCTGGCATGCCATAAGAAATTTTGTCAGCTATGTTGGCAACCATGTCGGTACCAAGGGCAAGTGATGAAGAAAACTACTTTCCTGCTCGCAATGCGAGGCGAACCAATAGGCAAAATTCTCATCCACCGGTGGTTAGAGGAATGTCATCAACATTAGTAACATGGTCTTGCTGACAGAGTTGTACAACCGAGGTGTTGACATAAGTAGGGAATTATCACTGCCCAAATGTGTATACACGAGTATTAGGTGTATATCCTTCCTAAGAGCAAGCAAAGCGGGATAATCATGACAGAACTCCAAGTGTGTAACCATTTAGACAAAGGGGCAAGGAATTTATGATGTTTTCCCATACAACGGTGTTTGGATAATTGATCAAGAAATTTTTTAGCATTGTGCTTCCAATGTTCTTGTTGATGATCGGAGTACCACAAACATGCTTCGGCATAGCATTGACATGGTCATCAGGTAAAGGTCAGACTTTGGATACACAAAGGATCCATCAGGAACAACTTATAAAATAAGTCATACAATTTCCTCATGGAGGAATGGCTAATTTTGCTGAACAAGATACTACAACAATAGGTCCTCCGGCCAGGTGTGCTAGGCATGGCATCATCTTACCGGGTTACATAAAGACCAATGTTATAATTCTTGGAAAACGTTCCAACCATCGTATCTGCCCAAGATTCTGATATGAATGATTGGGATGATACCGGAGGAAGCGAAACAAAACTTTCTCATATTCACGACAGCCAAAATGGATGTGAACTTAGATAAAAACTCTTCTTTTATCGAACATATACTTCATGCTCATCATGAAGCACATAGAAGATGATGGCATGGATAATGCGCTCAGCACCGATTCAATGAGATTTCCTTAAAGATGGATTCCCAAAATTATATGTACAAGGAGATAACATTTGTTAGATCACCTAATGAAGTGTTAGGATTCTTTTCAATAAAATCCTATGAAATGATATAATGATGTATGCTCGAGAAAAACATCCAGAATTAAACATTGATTAAAAGGTGCACCCGAAATATGGACTAAGTAGCACGATCAATGTTAGAATGGCGATTCAATAACCAATAGCCTAAAAATGAAACTTTTGACCACTAACTTCAAAGCAATTGGGTTGCTAGAAGTTTTGAATTCACACATTGTAGTTCATTTGTCGGTATTCCGGTTAGAAACAACACGGGGAATAGGAAAGGAATGGTGATGGCGATAAGTATCACGTGTATCAAGAATTTTTAAGAGGTGGTGAAATTCCCATGACATTATTGACATAAATGATGGTAATACTCCAATGTAGAACAGAACATAAGCTGGATAGCAAGGAACTCAAGGTACAACACAGAACATGAACAAGTTTGTGTTGGAGGGAAGGCAAGAATGTTGTCCATGGTAACACAAATCATTGAGGGGCAAGGAAGATATTTCTCATTATGAATTTGATTCATATCTTGGAAGAAGTCAAAATATTGATAATGATGACGACAATTTTTTTCGAGAGGTTCCATGAAGATGTAATCGATCAACGACGACATTAAGCAAAAGGAATGATGAAGCAAATGTTATTGAAACAATGTATACGACGCAAACTCGGAATCAAGCTTGCTATTCAAGGCAAAACAATGTGACGAGGAAGATCGATGTAAGCTTAGCTCATTGTCGAAACTTGTTATCATAGAAGAAGGACAAAGTAGCACAGTTAATATTAGCATGATAATGATATAGCCAATCAAGCTAGGGATGGCGTGATGGAGTGTTGAACTCCCCGGCAACAAATTACTTGGAGTATTGTATCATAGTGTGGATTCGAGTCACTTGTCCAAGTTCTAGAGTGACGGATAATGCAGACTTGTGGAGTGACTAAAATGGTTATCGTATTATTCCAACAAGAATTTGTAAGAGATAGTGCAATGGCATGATATCCTTGAGATACCAGGGGGCAATACTCGAAGGTAGAACATAATAGAAGTTGAACTGGGTCGTTGGCTTGCGATAGTAGATACTTTAATAGAAGAGGCAGTGGAATGGATTCTTTTCAGATATATTGAATAAGGACAAAATGGTTGGAACCTTAACTGCAAGGGATCAAATTTAATGATACCCAAAGAATTATCCAAAAGACTAAATATTTTACAAGAAGCTCCTATGATGGTCTACATTCTTTCCATGGGCATGAACACAAAATTCAAGGTCGACTCCTGCTTTTTCAGTGCACAATCTTGCATTCACTTCTTGCCTTTGAACAAGTTACAGTGTTGAAATTTTATGCGGCGTAACACTAGTAGAGTATGACCCATTGGGGCATCTTAGGAACATATACCACAAACTTCAAGAGTAAATAACACAAGCTCGATAGTAGAGCATGGTTGACAAAGCAGAAGAAACAATTTACCAATGGCATTAGGTCTCAGGGGAAGAACTCACAAGATTTTTTGAATGTCAAGGACATTGTCGGATAATAACCCAACAATAGGTCTGGCGGTCCACAATGGAGATGAAGTGAGTATCGTTACTGAATCAGAAGAAGAAATAATGCAAAGGCACGAGATTATCAAAACATCTAAATAATTTAGAACTTAAATACAAAGGAATTATGATTTCCAGCTTACTATATCAGAATCAGATGTTCTGATCAAATATGTGTAGGTTGAATAGACTTAGAGGCATAATCAGTCAAGGTTTGATTAGCTGAAAACCAGCTCATATTCGGAATGACGTGTGAGCCGAAAAGAGAATTTATAAGGATCAACTGATGATTGCATGCATTCACACACATTGAATCATTAGGCTCAAAATGAAAATGGCAAGGGATGTTATCGGTGTCAAAACCGGCGGATCTCGGGTAGGGGGTCCCGAACTGTGCGTCTAGGCCGGATGGTAACAAGAGGCAAGGGACACAATGTTTTACCCAGGTTCGGGCCCTCTTGATGGAGGTAAAACCCTACGTCCTGCTTGATTAATATTAATGATACGGGTAGTACAAGAGTAGATCTACCACGAGATCAGAGATGCTAAACCCTAGAAGCTAGCCGATGGTATGATTGTATGTTGTGGTTGTTGTCCTGCGGACTAAAACCCTTCGGTTTATATAGACACCGGAGAGGGTTAGGGTTACACAAGGTCTGTTACAAAGGAGGAGATATCCATATCCATATTGCCTAGCTTGCCTTCCACGCCAAGTAGAGTCATATCCGGACACGAGACGAAGTCTTCAATATTGTATCTTCCTAGTCTAACATTCCCGCCAATGGAGATAGTCCGGCTGTACGGAGACGCCCTAATCCAGGACTCCCTCAGTAGCCCCTGAACCAGGCTTCAATGACGATGAATCCGGCGCGCAGTATTGTCTTCGGCATTGCAAGGCGGGTTCCTTCTCCGAATACATCATAGAAGAATTTGAATACGAGGATAGTGTCCGACCCTGCAAAATAAGTTCCACATACCACCGTAGAGAGAATAATATTTTCGCAAATCTAATTTGTTGACTTGTTTTGACAGTATGACGTTATGTCATGGCCCGATGATTATTCAAACCGTTTTTCTTTAACCAGTCCCGCACATAACGCGAGGCATTTTTTCGACACGTCTTGTCAAAGCAGAGATCGTGTCTCCTTATTACGGGATTCTCATCAATACGGGCGTGGGTAACCCAACCGTACCATCGATTATGGTGCTTGGGGGATAAGCGAGTTTTACCAGGCAAGTGGGGACGCTTAGCTTCCTCCGCCCATATAAAGGGATAATGATTCACCTTTCCATCCACGCCTTCTTCCTCCTTTGCTCATCTTTTTTCGCACACTCGAGCTCTAGCGCCCAAGTCTGCACTTCTCACCTCAACCTTCTCCAACCATGTCTGGAGCGGGAGGCAGGTGGATGGTCTCCTCCGTCACGGATGGAGACATCAAGAAACTGAGGAGAGCCGGATACCTGCCCGACGACATCGCGCACCGGCTCCTAGATGAGGGGCAGCTCATCCCCACCCCCAGGCCCCATGAGAGGGTAGTGTTCCTCACCCATTTCTTCCGCGGACTGGGATTCCCTCTCCATCCATTCGTCCGGGGGCTCATGTTCTATTACGGCCTGGATTTCCATGATCTGGCCCCGAACTTCATCTTCAACATCTCGGCGTTTATCGTCGTGTGCGAGGCCTTCCTCCGCATCAAGCCCCACTTTGGCTTATGGTTAAAGACCTTCAATGTCAAGCCGAAGGTTGTGGGCGGGTGCCAGGCAGAGTGCGGAGGTGCCATGGTGGGAAAGATGCCCAACGTAACATGGCTCGAGGGCTCCTTTGTGGAAACCATAAAGGGGTGGCAATCGGGGTGGTTCTACATCACCGAGCCGCGCGACCCTGCATGGGCAGCGGCCCCCGAGTTCCGATCTGGCATCCCCACGCGACTCACTTCCTGGAAAGAGAAGGGCCTATCCTGGGGTAGTTTGGTAGAGCTGACCGGACTCCAAACATGTATTGAAAACATGGTGAACAAGAAGCTCAAACTTGTCAACATGGTCCAAGTCATGCTCCACCGCCGGATCCTCCCGTGCCAACAACGGGAGTTCAACTTGTGGGAGTTCGACCCGGCGCATCACCGAACTCTGAACAGACTCTTCGACACGACTCATGAAGATGCCTGGAGGGTGCTGTTCAAAAGCGCCGAGGTCCCCCCTCCTGTTATTGAGGATCGCGGATTCGGCACGAAGCGCCAAGCCAGTGCGGTAAGCTGATTTACCTTTCACAGGATACTTATTTTTTATAGATTGACTCCATGCGGGATCTAAACTCCCATACCTTAGACAGGACTAGCAGGAGACGACCGGATAGATCGACTGTCCGGCTCCTTTGCCCGAAGGCCCCGCAGACCAAGAAGGCCAAGGGAACCCGAAAGAGTTCCCGAAGCAAGGCGTCGTCGGACTCACCGTCCGATGACTCTGCGGCACACTCTTCCCCCGAAGACGAGGAAGAAGAAGAAGATGCTCCCCCATCGGCTGGGGGAGATAAGAAAAGGAAGGCCGCCCCAACTGGGGGGGGGGGGGGCGAAGGGTCCAAGAAGGGAAGGACTGTCCTTCCGGATAGTTCCACCGCCGCCGACGAAGGCGAAGACGAGTTGCCCAGGGCCAAGCCCCCGGGGAGATCGTAAGTATTCGGATACCAGAGTAACTCATAGAATTCCTTTGTCGCACTATTTTCCCTAAGGCCGAACGTAATTATGCAGGCCGCCACGAGCCAGTATCGATGTATCATCGGATGGCTCCCTGGGCTCGTCGGACATGGATAGCCAGTCAGTCCCGACCGCCACCTCCCATTATCCTGCCAACGACGCCGAGGTGCTGTCTCAAGAGGCACCAGACCGATGGGAGATAGTCCCAGAGGTGCCTCAAGGCGACCTTTCGGACTCTGGAAGACAAGGGGACGGGGCCCCTAAGAGCTCCGAGTTCGGCCCTCAGCCGAACACCGCGCCGGAACCTCCAGCGGTTCCAGGCTCGGGCAGGCGGCCTCCTTCTAAGAGGGGCAAGACACCTGTGCCAGTGACCTCTGTCCATCCAGAGGCGCCGGACAATCTGTTGGAAGCGCTTCGCAGCGCTTCCATCGACGAGGAGCACCGTGCTGTTATGAGTGCGGTGGTCCAGAAGGTTCAGTCTGCCAAGAGCGGGTTGACTGAAGCTTGTGCCAGCCTTCTAACAGGCTTCGAGGTCAGTGCTTTAAAATGTAGTAGAAATATTACCGCATAGACAATAGCCCCTAATGCTTTGTTCGGTGTTCACAAAGAAAAGCCGAACAGAGGATCAAATAATATCGCAGGAGTCTAATATAAGTATGTCAATATGCATATGCAGGCTTCGCTGCTGGCGTCCGCCGCACTGACTGTGGAGGTCACCGTACTGAAGCAGGACCTCGAGGGGTCCAGGAAAGAGCTCGGCCTTGCCAAGAGGCAGCTCGAGGAGAACAAGGGTAAGTAGTACCTTATCTATATATATGTATATATAAAAGAATATGCGATTTCAAAATGACAGGATCATCGTATATTTGCTAGGGGCCACAACCGAGGTGCCGACCCTGAAGCAAGCGCTAACCAAGGCCGAAGATAAAGCGGCCAAGGAGCGCACCGAGCGAGAGAAGCACGAGGCTCAGGTGGGCGAGGTGCAGCAAGAGCTCCAGGCTCTCGTGGCGAGGTACGAGGCGTTGGAGCTTGACTCAAAGACGCGGAAGTCCGAGCTTGCCGCGGCCCTCGAGAGCGCAAAAAGTGCCAAGGCCTAAGCCCAAAAGGCCCTCCAAGAGATCGACGCAATGAAGAAGATAGCGGCGGGTAAGGCTTTCTATATGCAAAGCAAGCATGTAAAAGTAAATTACCGATTACTTACCCGAATCCGGAGCTCTCCAGGAGCATTCGTAGATTCGCCCCGCAGTGTCTCCGATGCCGCACAATTTTACCAGGCCGAGGATGGAAGCTCAACGGAGAAGCTATTCTGGTCTCAGTATGCTGAGGCCGAACACCTGGTGCCAATGAGCGACCAGCTCAAGCAGATGGTCGAGCTACATAAGGCGGACGATCGGGCCATGAAGAGCTTTATAGTCCGGCTGTGGCCTGGCGACGCCCTTCCGAACAACTTCTTCGGCCTGGTGAGGCAGCTTGTGGATGCCTGCCCGCGACTGGAGGTCATCAAGCGATCTATCTGCATTGAAGGTGCACGCCGGGCTTTCGCCCATATGAAATTGCAGTGGGTCACGCTAGACACCGTGAAGCTGATCAAGGAGGGGCCGCCGGAGGGCAAGGAGCACCGCCACCCCAAGATGTACTACGAGGGTGTTCTGTCGGGTGCCCGTCTCATAGCGGACGAGTGTTCAAAAGATGTAATATTTGAGTGATACTTGCTCGTTTTATCCTGTATTTATGAAAACTTGTTTCATATGCGCTATGCAACGCTTGTTTGAATTTAAAATATTACCTTCTGTTTGGCTGTTTATCCAATCTGAGAGATGGCTAGTCCTCAGCTTCTGCCCCCATGCCACGAGTGCTGGGGTGTTTGGGATAAACCTGAGCACTCTTGTTCCCATGTTTGGGTCCTTCGAGGGAGGTGCTCAGCACAGCGAACAAGGCAACCGAACTAATAATGCTTTATCACTCTCACTTAGCCATAGAATTCAATAATTTTAAATTTTGGCGAAGCCCATGGTATTTGGAAGGCCGAATTTGGGGCGCGATACACGCCTTTAAGCCGGACAGGGCCGGCCCCTCGCTCTAAGCGGCATAAGTCTTTATGGACTTGAAAACCTTGCCGAACAGCGACCAGTCTCTCGCCTTATCATGATAGTCTGTTTTAGCTTTTTCTACTGAGGTGCTGAACCCAGCAGAACCGGGGCACAATCGCAGTAGTTCTCCTAGCGCTACCTTAGCCGATAGAGCGGAATGTAAGGTACCAAAACATAGGAGCCGGGCAAACCCAACATTTGACCAAAGACATGATTCAGAGTTGATGCATATAATGCTATAAGTTCGGGGTGCCGCATTTGTGAAAGTGTTCGGACTTTTCACACCGTATTGTGGGGTACGTAAGCCCCTGGTGTATTGGCCGTACCAAAGTGTACGGTTGCAAGGCATCATTAATGAACACACACACACACACACACACACACACACACACACATATATATATATATATATATATATAACAAGAATGCAATAATAGTCGTAATGTCATGCATTGTTTATTCAAAAAATTGCGCTAAAGCAGAATGATACAGATAGTGCGATAAACAAAGAGTAGGACTATGTCCCTTCCAAGGGCAAGCTGAGGAATGATATTAAATCGAATATTTCGCTCGTTACTGTAATCCACCTGGGAATTCCGTAGCTGTCTGCCTCCTTGGTTGCTGCATCATGTGTACGGCAATAGTGCTGCCGGACAGTGTTTCCAGAGATTAAGGTCCTGAAAAAAAGAGAAAAATAACCAAACGGGAAGCCCCTAGTGCGGTTTAAGCCGCGTCTTGGGGCGTGCCGCAGTTGTGCCCCCTCCCCACCTGTGCCCATTGTATATTTAATGCGTAATTATGTACGCGCGGCACGAGTTTCGCCGTTGGGCTGGGATTGGGGTGGCCGCCGTATTGCTACGTGAGCTCAGATCGCGCCAGGTAGTCTATTTGCCGATTGCTCCGAGTGCGCTTGAAGGTGTCCGGGCCTTGAAGTGCCGAACTGGTTGATTGCCTTGATAGGCTGCTTTGCGCTTCTGCTGCGAGAGCCGCTGTGCTCCTCTATTCGGAGAGAGCGCTCTGTGTTTCCACTGACTGTAATTACTCCGCTAGGTCCTGGCATCTTGAGCTTGAGGTAGGCATAATGCGGTACCGCATTGAATCTAACAGAAGCGGTTCGCCCGAGCAGCGCATGATAACCACTGCGGAACGGGACTATATCAAAGATTAACTCTTCGCTTCGGAAGTTATCCGGGGATCCGAAGACCACTTCAAGTGTAATTGAGCCTGTGCAATGGGCCTCCACACCTGGAATGACGCCTTTAAAGGTCGTTTTTGTGGGTTTGATCCTTGAGGGGTCTATACCCATTTTGTGCACTGTGTCCTGATAAAGAAGGTTCAGGCTGCTGCCGCCATCCATAAGGACTTGAGCGAGGTGAAATCCGTCAATGATTGGGTCTAGGAATAGTGCGGCAAATCCGCCAGGACGGATACTAGTGGGGTGGTTGCTGTGATCGAAGGTGATCGAACAGGAGGACCAAGGGTTGAACTTTGGGGCGACTGGCTCCAACGCATATACGTCCCTGAGCGCATGCTTGCGCTCCCTCTTGGGGATGTGGGTTGCGTATATCATGTTCACCGTCCGCACTTGTGGGGGAAACCTCTTCTGTCCTCCGGTGTGCGGCTGCCGGGGCTCCTCCTTGTCATCGCTATGCAGCCCCTTGTCCTTGTTTTCAGCAATTAACTTGCCAGCCTGCTTGAACACCCAACAATCCCTGTTGGTGTGATTGGCTGGCTTGTCTGGGGTTCCGTGTATTTGACACGAGCGATCGAGTATACGATCCAAGATGGACGGACCCGGCGTGCTTTGTTTGAATGGCTTTTTCCGCTGACCGGGTTTAGAGCCTTTGAATCCGACATTGACTGCTGTATCCTCGGTATTTTCGCTGTTGATACGGTGCTTATGTTTGTTGCGACGTGACCTGCTATTGCCGTCCTTGGTATCCGGGGTACCATGCTTCTTTGATATGTTATTACTGTGAGCCAGCCAGCTGTCTTCTCCCGCACAAAAGCGGGTCATGAGTGTCGTGAGAGCTGCCATAGATTTCGGCTTTTCCAAACCAAGGTGCCGGGCTAGCCACTCGTCTCGGATGTTGTGTTTGAAAGTTGCTAAGGCCTCCACATCCGGACAGTCGACGATCTGATTTTTCTTTGTAAGGAACCGAGTCCAGAATTGCCTGGCCGACTCTTCTGGCTGCTGAATTATGTGGCTCAAGTCACCGGCGTCTGGTGGTCGCACATAAGTGCCCTGAAAGTTGTCGAGGAATGCGGCTTCCAGATCTTCCCAACAGCTAATGGAGTCCGCTGGCAAGCTGTTAAGCCAATGCCGCGCTGGTCCTTTGAGCTTTAGTGGGAGATATTTGATGGCGTGTAAGTCATCACCGCGGGCCATGTGGATGTGGAGGAGGAAATCCTCGATCCATACTGTGGGATCTGTTGTGCCCCGTTGTATGATTCAATATTTACAGGTTAGAAACCTTCTGGGAATTGATGTTCCATTACTTCGTCTGTGAAGCATAAGGGGTGTGCGGTGCCTCTGTATTGGGCTATATCGCGACGCAGCTCGAATAGGTCTCGCCCGCTATGTTCGGCCCTACCGGATTTGCTTTTACTGTATCTGGCATGACGTTTATCATCTCTCAGGGTGGTGCGCCCTCGTGATCCGTAGATCGATGTTGCATGCTTTGCTTTGTCCCCCAATATGTCTCGCAGGTATGGCGCATCTCCCCATGCCTTTTTATTGTGAATGGCGTCGGAGTGGAGGCTGAGCTTTTGACTGGAATGCCTCTCTATCGCGGCCACGAGGTGGCCGATCAGCCGTATCATACACTTCTTCCTCCAGTCGAGGTAGTAACCTGCACTTTGGGTAATTCTTGGAGGGGCGCTCGAGTTTATATTCCTCGGCCGCGAGGACTTCAGTCCATCTGCCAGCTAGTAGATCTTGATCAGCTTGAAGCTGGTGCTGCTTTTTCTTCAGGCTATTTGCCGTGGCCATAAGCCGGCGCTTGAAGCGCTCTTGTTCGACGTGATCCTCTGGTACGGCGAATTCATCGTCACCGAGGCTTGCCTCGTCTTCGGAGGGGGCATGTAATTGTCATCCTCCTCCTCTCCATCTATCACTCTCTCAGGAGAGCTGGCTCCTCCATCCCCCCGCTCTAAATCTTGCTGGAGGGGATTGTTGTTGTATTCGGCACTATCCGGAGTGTTATTATCTCCTGTGCCGGTATCACCACTTTTGCTTTGGCGGGACTTAGAGCGGCGCCGCTGACGTCGGCGCTTGGGTTGTTTCTTGGAGGGGTCATCCTCTGCTATCTCGTCGCCATTGCCTTCTTTGGGTGTATCCACCATGTATATGTCATATGACGAGGTGGCTTTCTGGTGCCCTATAGGCGCTGGTTCATGTTCGTCTCCTACATCGTCATCCATACCATCGATGTCTTCAGAGTTGATGTCGAGCATGTTGGTTAAATCATCGACAGTGGCTATGAAGTGGATGGTGGGTGGGCGTCGAATTTCTTCGTCATCCGCATCCCAATCCTGTTGGCCATAGTCCGGCCAGGGCTCTCCTGACAAAGAGAGAGACCTTAGTGAACTCAGAATGTCGTTGAAGGGCGAGTGCTGAAAGATATCTGCGGTGGTGAATTCCATGATCGACACCCAATCGGATTCGATTGGCAGGGGCACGGATGGTTCGGAGTCCGGAAAAGAGTCCGGCACCTTGGAGTCACAGGCTTCTCGGAGGATTAGGCTAGTGTTCGGCTTGATCACCGTTGAGACTGCAGCCCCTGAGGCGGTGTCTAGCCACCCGTCCTCGATTGGCGCAGTTGGCTCCGAGCTATGGGTCAGAGCTGATGCGGGCGCGGCCTCTGGGGTACTGTTCGGCGGCAGAGCTAGGTCATACCCATTGTGACAGTGCGGCACGCCCGGCTATGGCTCGAACCCATCGAAGATCAAGTCTCCGCGGATGTCGGCGTGTAGTTCAAACTTCCAAATCTGACCTGATGGCCAGGGGCGTATCTTTCAATCTGCTCCAGATGGCCAAGCGAATTAGCCCGCAGTGCAAAGCCACCAAATACGAAGATCTGTCCAGGGAGAAAAGTCTCACCCTAGATCGCATCACTATCTATGATAGCAGGAGCCATCAAGCCTGACGGCGACGACACAGAGGAACTCTCAATGAAAGCACCAATGTCGGTGTCAAAACCGGCGGATCTCGGGTAGGGGGTCCCGAACTGTGCGTCTAGGCCGGATGGTAATAGGAGGCAGGGGACACCATGTTTTACCCAGGTTTGGGCCCTCTTGATGGAGGTAAAACCCTACGTCCTGCTTGATTAATATTAATGATATGGGTAGTACAAGAGTAGATCTACCACGAGATCAGAGAGGCTAAACCCTAGAAGCTAGCCTATGGTATGATTGTATGTTGTGGTTGTTGTCCTACGTACTAAAACCCTTCGGTTTATATAGACACCGGAGAGGGTTAGGGTTACACAAGGTCGGTTACAAAGGAGGAGATATCCATATCCGTATTGCCTAGCTTGCCTTCCACGCCAAGTAGAGTCCTATCCGGACACGAGACGAAGTCTTCAATCTTGTATCTTCATAGTCTAACAGTCCGGCCAATGGAGATAGTCCGGTTGTCTAGAGACCCCCTAATCCAGGATTCCCTCAGATGTCAATGAAGATTACTAGACATATGGAATTAACCATAATGCAAGCAGGCAGAAATTTCAAGAGCAATAGGCTACTAAGGATTGTGGAAGATCGAATAGCATTTCAAAGTTTCTTGTGAAACACAAGAACAACTGGGGATGAACGGATCCCCGGTATGTGTAAGGAATTATTCGTAAGGGCTTTCATGCAGTAATGAACTACAAGGCATTAAGCTCAAAGGATTCTCTGGACAACCGAGAGTATTTCTCGGCATCTTGTAACAACAAGAGCATTTGGAAATGAATGTATGAATGGCAAGTGTATGTAGTTATCCATAAGGATAAATCAGTGGTAGGGAATTGCAAAGGCGGTGTGCACAAGGGTCTCGTGAGAACATCGAAGAGTATCTTCAGAATCTTCTAATGAAGCAGGAAATCATTTGGAATGAGGGGCCCTTCGGGAGGAAGTAGTTACCAGAACCTAGAGTTAGAGTTATTAAAATCTTTAACCTGAAAAGAAGAGAGACCAGAATCCCAGAGTAAAGGAGAGGAATAAAAGATTCTAATCCCATGCATTTGTGATGAGGGCCCGTAAGCCACACAACAATGTTAGTAAAATAGTTTTTCAAAGACTAGACTCAACTTCGGCCAAGGAGTTGGAAAGGGGCTTCCTACAGGCAGTCGGCTCTGATACCAACTTGTGATGCCCCTGACTTAATCGTGCACTAATCATCCATGCAAATGCACACAATCAAGATCAAAGACTCACGGGAAGATATCACAACACAACTCTAGACACAAATTCAAGCATAAAGCTTTATATTACAAGCCAGGGCCATGAAGGCACGGATACGTAGGTCAGGGGAAGCAACAACATCTTAGTACAGACCTACACTACTAGGGAAAAGCCTAGAAGTAGCGCGGGTCTAAGCTCTATCAGTAGCACGGGATCCCGGACTACTGATACGACGCTAAAGCTAACTTTTAGCAGTAGCACATTATGACCCACGCTACTGCTATATATGGGTAGCAGTAGCGTGTTTTGACCTGCGCTACTTCTATATACATAGCAATAGCGGGCTTTACTGTAAGTGCTACTGCTAATAGCTATAGCGCTTTACCTTAAGAAGCGGTACTACTAAGTGCACATTGCTGCTTACTTCATACCTTCGCTACTGCTATTTTTATTAGTTTCCGAATTTTTTCCACCATATTTCTTTTGTATTTATACAAGATTTACACAATAATCTCTAGCATATCTTACACATACAAATGTAATCGTAGCATGCACATACAAATAGTCTCCTAAAATGATATCATCATCATAATCATCATCCAACACAAAGTGGTCTCTCGTCATCATCTCGAAATAGTGATACAAGTCTCGAATAGTTGCAACAACACCGTCATCCATCTAAATAATGATATACACAAGAAGAGCTATCACTATGAGAGAGAGCAGAACTATGCAGTACATGCGGCAGCGGTTATGAGTCCTCTCTCACGCTAGCGTGAACCTAAAGTAACTAGCTTCTGCTTCTTGTCTGCTTTTGAACCTTTTATGGATGGCGCCCGAGAACCGCTCCACTTGCGCTTGACACTCGGGCCACTCGTCGTACACTCCTAGAACCTTCCTTGTGTACACGACATAGCACTTCTTCTTGGCTATCAAGGATCTAGGTACCTGTTAGAGATGGATCTTCATCAAGAGAATGTACAATCGTATGCAACAAAATATACTTGAGTAACACAAAAGGGTTAGCAAATAGATGCAACATATAGTAAACATAAATAATCAACGCAGTTTCATCGTACGCAAACTAATTAACTAGAGGTATGCAGGTCATCATTACAGAAATAGCGTTACGCAAGTTCAGCGTGGGGTGGCGCGCGGGCGGCGGCGGCGCGCAAGTGGTGGTGGTGGCGCGGCTCGGGGCGGGCTGCGGCGCGGCGGGGTGATGAGGAGGAGGGGTGGCAGCTACGGCTTATAAAGAGGGGGGGTCGGCCCGGCTAGGAGAAGGGGCACGAGGCGGCGGCGGACTCGGAGTCCGGTCCGGACTCCGACGAGGCGTGCGGGAGCGGGACTCCGTCCCGGCGTGGAAAGGCGGCGACAGTAGCGGGCCGGCTCGGCTTGTCCTTCGGCCCAGTTGGGCGAAGAAGTTTTTTTAAAAATAAATTTTGCCTGGAAGAAAAAATCCTATTAAAATATAAAAAAAATCCTAAAAGTACCGGAAAAAATTTTCACCGTCCAAACCTAATATTTAGGATAAGATGAACATTTTTCTGTCCTAAAATGCAATTTTCAAAAATTTATATTTTTTCTAATTCAAATAAAATAGCAAATAAAATACAAATAAAATAATAATTTGATTTTAAAATTTCTTCTGCAATATTCCTCTCTTATTGAAGAAGTCATTTTATCTTCTCTCTTTTTTTTTTATTGGAAATAATTGGAGAGAAAAATATGAAAATCAAATTGATCCTCTTTTCAAATTTGGGAAAAAATTGAAATATGAAAGTTTGTGAAATCCCCAACTCTCTCCTTGGGTCCTTGAGTTGCTTAAGATTTCTAGGATCACAACCAAAATGCAAAAAAAATATGATATGCATATGATGACCTATGTATAACATCCAAATTGAAAATTGGGATGTTACACTCTTCATGACGGAGATCATATGTAGCGCCAAAGGGAGGACGATTGTAAAATCGAGCCACCTTGTCAGAAACATCTTGAAGATATGCTCAAACCGCAGGAAGAACACCTCCACGGGCTATGTGTCGATGTAGAACTTCCCCTTAGGCACACGAGCCGCATGTGTCGGATATCCTAGATCCTTCGATGCTAGTAGGCTTTTCTCAGTTGACAACACATGGATGTGCAGTCTTGATAGAGGCAAAGGTGTCCAGTCTTTCGATGAGATGGTGGCTATAGTTTTTGGTGGAGTAGACTTTGATGATCTGACTATGAACATGTGAGGACGCCACACTTTAGCAATCGTTAAACTAACTGTGAGAGATTATTGACAAAGCCGGAGCACGATCAACCAGACCACAAAGGTCTATTTCCTAAAAGCAAACAAAGAACAAGCAAGAAACTGAAATTGCAATCTGGATATTGTTAATATAAGAGGAAAGCTTTATTAATGAAGGTGGGGTCACTACAAAAAAAGACACTTTCGTGATGATACGTGTTTGTCACAGTAGGTCACGTTTTCTGTCATGCATGTAAATCCATGAAAAATTTATGACAGAATCTAGATAGTCATACCTGTGCTGTCGTAGAAGTGTTCCATGACATTACCAAAATTATCATCACGGAAGTGTCCACTTCCATGATGATAAATCGCGCATCATAGAAGTGCTTTCATCAAGGGTGACCGACACGTGGCATCCACTGTAACGGGACGCCGTTAAGCTATTGGGTCCAATTTTGGATCCGGTAACCCGTTAACAGCCTAGACCAATGGGAATTTTCCACGTGTAAAATTCTCATTGGCTGGAGGAAACACGTGTCGGCTCAACGTTTGGACAGATGTCATCCACTCATTGGACATGAGGCGCCTATGATACGTCGACACGTGGCACGACCAAACAGAGGCTCATTCCGGTGAAAGGGCCGGCTCATTTGACTTGGTCAAAAGGTAACGGGCCGGCCAACGGAAAGCCTGTTAATGGCCTATTCGTATATAGCCCATTTACGACCCGCTTACTACCGGCCATTACAGCCTATCGGAATTAAGCCCAGTAGCTCCATATGGGCCGTCCAATATGATTCCATCCTGTTGTAACTTCCGGCCCATGTATGGCCCATGATGTCTTTCGGCCCATATGAGGCCCTTTGTAACTCTCGGCCCATTAAAGGCCCGAGATGAAACTGGCCCCTAATGAACAGTGTATCGCTTTATACCCATTAACGGCCCATTGTTCCGTCGGCCGTTTCCAGTCCGTGTTAACTTTCGGCCTTCTAAGGGCCCATTTATTCTTGGGCTCATTTCTAGAATTCGATTAGATACGGTCCGTTACTGGCCTGTTCCGTTTGTGGGCGAAATACAACCTGTGGTTACATTCAGCCCGTTTGTGGCCCGTTAACCCGTTGAGCTGTTTTCATAGCGTAATCAAATACGGCCTATTAACGGCCCGTTATGGTCCATGAATAGTACGACCCATGTTTGGCGAAATGATTATACACCCCGTAGAAGGCCCATGGATCCTACGGCCCGTAGAAGACCAATGGATCCTATGGCCCGTAGAAGGCCCATGGATCATACGGCCCATAGAAAGTCCATGGATCCTATGGCCTGTAAAAGGCCCATGGATCCTATGGCCCATAGAAGGCCCACGGATCCTACGGCCCGTAGGAGGCCCATGGTTACAACAGTCCGTGTGTTGCCGTGATTATTGTGGCCTAGTTACCAAAACTAGGTTATTGTGGCCACTAAAATAATGCAGAAAAAGAACTACAGTGACTACAAGCAAACAACTAAACAAGACAATAAGGAAATAAATAAGCAAGCAACTAACGTTAGCCTATTACAGCTATTACACATATTACATCCACTGGGCATCAAAGTTCTCCACCAGTGCAAATATAGGGAACAAAGCAGCATATTCCATACACTGGCCGTCAAAATTGGCCACCAGTGCAAATAAACGCAGCAACAAAACAAGTCCATAACTGAAACAACTTCAGAAGAGCTCAAGAAATGTTATCCTGGGTATCCACCATGCTGGCAATAAGCTTAGCAAGCTTATTAGCTTTGTCTTGTTTGGCGCTAAAATCCTCCAACGCTTGTTGTTGCACCAAAAAGTATGCATCTGAATGCTCCATCACTACTAGGGAAAAGCCTATACATAGAATTTTACCAGTAGCGCTGTACAAAATTAAGCGCTGCTGCTACTTAGTAGCAGCGCGCATAAATAAACCGCGCTACTGCTATGGCTTTAGCAGTAGCGCGTACTAGCGAAAAGCGTTGCTGCTACGTTTGAACTGGGCGCACATGGCTAGCCCAACCTAGCAGTAGCGCGTATAATGGCCCAGCGCTACTGCTAATCTCCTTAGCTGCAGCGCGCTTACGTGTAAAGCGCTGCTGCTAACGGAAATAAAATAAAGTGAAAAACAAGTAGAAAAGTAAATTAAAATGAAAGAAATAGAAAAAGGAGAAAGGGAAAAAATAAGCTGTAAAGAAAAATAAAAGAAAAAAGGGAAAAAAGGAGAAAGGAATAGCAGTAGCGGGTTTCAGTAAACGTGCTATAGCTAACTTAGCTATAGCGCGTTTCCGGAAACGCGCTACCGTTACGTTTCACTTAAACAACGGTTTCCCCCCACCCCGCCCCTCGGCCACCAATTCTTCCCCAAATCGTCCCTCGCCCTCGCCGCCGTCTCCTCACCGCTGCCGCCCGAGGCCGCCCTCAGCCTCACCGCCGCCGCCCGAGGCCGCCCTCAGCCTCACAGCCGCCGCCCAAGGCCGCCCTCCACGTCACCGTCGGCGCCCTCCACCTCACCGCCGCCCGAGCCCGCCCAGGACCGCCCTTGCCCATGCCCGAGCCCGCCCTCTCCGCCCCTGCCTCCGTCACCGAGCACCTCCTCGCCACCGTCTCTCCCCTCTCTGTAAGTCCCCCACCCCTTCCCCTCACTCATCTCTCTCTGTATTTTAGAGAAGAAATTAGATATTAATTAGATGTTTTTCAGTTAGGGCACTAGAGTTTTGCTAGGTTAATTAGGTTAGTAGTGCTGCTAGTAGTATTGGTACAGTAGGTTAATTAGGTGATGTTAAATGAATAACCTAAATGAATGAAATTAGTAGTTAACTGAATTTTTTTTCCTTTCATCATTATAGAGCACTAAAGTTAACTGAATTTTGTTCTATTAGTAGTTAAATGAATTTTCTTCTACACTGTTTGCACATGTGGTTGCTCATGTATATTTGGACACTGTTTGCAGGGAATGATGCTTAGTGGCCTATGTTTTGCCGGAATGTTGATTCATTTCTTTTCCGGCAAATTTCAGGTTCTCGATTTGTCCACTTTTTAGCAAAGCTCATGCCGAAATTTTCCGTGAATTTCGGCATGACTTGTGCTACAAACTAGGACATATCGAGTGCCCGTGATTTGCCGCACCAGGAAGGAGTCAACATTCCTGAAAAACAATAGGCCTTTTTTATGTAATTATTCATTTTATTAGGTCTAGAATTAATTGACTAGATTTAATCATAGGAAACATGGCTAGCAACAATGAAGGACAGGGTTCTGGTGATTGCGACGACGCCTACCGGGCGGCAGAAGAATTTTTTATCCTTACCGATGATCAATCGATGTTATTGCTGGGCCCACCGGTGGCATCGGGGACTGAGACCGACACGCAGACCGGTGCTGAGACTGAGACCGGCGCTCAGACTCAGACCAGCATCGAGACCGGCACTGAGACTGAGACCGGCGCTGCCTCGGGGAGCGGAGCCGGTGTAGAACCGAAAGCAAAGAGGCAACGGGTTCCTAACAAAATCAGGACTACTAGAGTGGTGGTCACGGAGGTGGACGACGGCAATTTTGAGCCAACAGCGCCCGAGGAAGCGCGTCGATGCTACGGCAGCCAAATAGGCTGCATCGTACGGACAACCGCCACCATCAACAATGAGAAACTACAGAAGATAGAAAATATGAGGAGCTCCCTCCTAAAGAAGTTTCACCAGATATTCTTGTTCCCAGGCCGGAAGGAGAAGGATTATAAAGATCCAGATGAGGACCTGGCAATGAAGATAAACAAACACGCCATGACCAAGTTTAGCGACGCGTTGGCCGCTTGGAAAAATCGAGTGAAAGCAAGGATCATCGACAAGAAGGAACCCTACTCCGAGATTGTAAAGGATAATCCGACAATCAAGAAAGAGTAGTTTCAAATATTGAAGGAGGCTTGCGAGGCCGAAGATGCCAAAAAAAGTCTAAGTACATGAAGGGGCTTCAAGAGAGGAACATTGGGAGCCACCACCTCGGAAGCCGTGGTTACGGCGGAAAGAGGTCCAAATGGGCCAAGGAGGACGCGGAAGCCGCGAGTCTGGGCATCCCAGACCCCTTGGCGGAGTTCACCGTCCCGCAGGAGCGTGACGTCCTCAGGGCCCGGCACCGTTGGGACCCAGTGAAAAAGGTTTACGAGACAACATCGGTCATTACAGAGTTCATGAGACTGCTGGTAATTTTAGTTTCTGATCAATTCGACTGCACATGTTAGTCATATTTGTAAACGACCGTTGTGCCTTTTGCAGAGAGAGCAGCATAGGATTGCAGCCGAAAGCGACTCGCTGTCTAAGGCATTGGCGAGGCCCAAGTGGGACACTACATTCAACCGGGCGTTGAACATATTGGAACAACAACCAGTGGATACTCGACCGTCGTATGGACGCGTGCACGGTGTCGGAGACGGCGCCACGTGGAAGAAGTACTACCGTGAGACCACGGAGGAGAGAAAGGAAAGACGGAGGTTAAATGAAGAAAACATCAACAAGAGGGTTGAGATTGCGGTTGAGAAGAAATCAACTGAGACAGTCGCAACAGCGGCAGCTGCCGCAAAACAGGTGGCTATAGATATTTCTACTACCTTGGTTCCGGCCGTTTTCAATTGGACCAGGCAAAATCCAAAAAAAGATGCAGCGGACTTTCCCCTTGCTGACTTCTTAGCGGGGAGCAGCTCGACTAGCATTGCACCAGCACCTGCAGCTGCACCTGCTCCCGCACCGGCTCCCGCACCGGACGTGCTAGGCGGTGCTTCGTCTTTGACTGAGCTCGACGCCCTCACGGTATCTGTCACACCGGACCCCTTCAATATAAATGTATAATCTCCCGTTTTCGTTGCCTTTCGGATGTCTCACGTCGCAGACTTTTCTTTGCAGGCCGATGAAACCCCGTGCACCATATTGTACACCATCGGCGACCAGAAGGTGGACGTGGGGAAGGCGACGATAATGGAGCCGAAGGAACCATTGTTCCAAAACCGGCCGATCCCCCTGAACGTCTTCAAGGTTTCTGTGGCCAGTGTCAAACCGGGCCACGAGAATTTGCCTCCTCCAGTATTACTGGGGGATGACGACGAGACACGGCGGTGGCTTGGTGATTGTTGCAATGCCGGGTGGGTCCTGTTGTGGCCAAAGAGTCTGCTTCGTCTGGAGGCGGCCGGGAGCACACCCACGAGCACGCAGCCTCAGCAAGGTATGAACATCAACACCCCACCTACCTAATTATCGTCGGGTGTCGGGTTGGGTGATAGCGGACGGGGTAAGGAGGAGGCTCCATTAGTCGCTGATGACGTCGCCATGGATGAGGATGAGGACGACGATGGCGCTGCTGAACAGTATGTCTATACTGGCGCCTCCTCAGGGTTTGAGCGTCATGAGTCGGTGCCTGAATTGCCGTCTCAACATATTATGGACGACCTTCCGGTAGTAAAGAAGTTTAGGAAGAGAGCGAGGAAAGGCAAAAAAGCTGTTTCTATGATCCAGCCGCCTTAGCAGCCTCGGCTTCAGGACCGTATAGATATCCCAGGTGCGGATAAATGGCATATCCCCGGTCAACCAATCCTACCTGCAACAGCGCTACGGGCCAGATTCGGCGATCTAAAGAGACTTCATGACGATGTGCTGTGGGTAGAGAAAGACCTCATCGCCTCGAAAGATCCAGGATACCCACTCTACGTGGTTAACGTTCCGCGGCAAATGTCGTACGTCGACAGCTTCCCCACGGATAAGTTCTTCCTCCGATTCGATTACATATTCGACATGTTTCACGTGAAGAAGCTGGATTTTACGTTTGTCCGCCTTTATGCCTTGCACATGAACTACATCATCGGGGTTGAGCAGATATCTCATATTTGTGTCGCTGACCCATACTACATGCACGAGGGCTTCTTGGGAGTCTGCGCAAATCACCGTGAATACGCAAGGGATTACATCGTCAGTTTCATGCTCACCAATGAGGACAAGGGGGCGATTCTCGTGCCTTATCATCCCGTGTAAGTCATCTGCGCTGCTATCCTTCCTTCGATTTCAATCATTCGTTTGCACAGTGGAGGCTAATTAATTTGAGGACTTACTTTGCGCAGCGGCGGGCGCGCCGTCCTCATCATCCTCTACCCCCGATTCTCCCACGCTCTTTACTTGGACACGTTGAAGAACATTCACAAAAAGGATTACACCCACATCAAGGATGTTCTCGACAGTGCTATGTATCACTACCAATCACTGGGTGGAGAGGTCAGGGACAAGAAGATGAGGGGCGGCAGGGTGGCCTTCGGCCATAAGACCAACTTCTGCTGCATCCAGCAACCGGACGATTCTCTTAATGATGGATTATATGTCCTACACCACATGTTGGAGTACAGACGGGATCACCAGAACCTTCGCATGGCACCTTCTTCCGGCGATGCCCATATTCTCCAATGGGCAAATGACATAGGAGATATCGAGGATCATCGACTTCGAGCTGAGTTCTATAACATCCAGCGCGAACTTGCCCAAATCATCATGAAGGAGGTCGTCGGAAAAACAGGGATGTTCTACGGAGAAGGACAAATGTCGCGGGAAGACGTCCGAACATGGATAGCCTCTCAGCGTCTCGACCTGAAGCCTTTCACTAGGCTCGGGGACTATCTCCCTGACTTGGATGGATGGAACGACATGTTGGAGTGATTGTCGATATATGACAGTGTGTCCGTTTAGTCCATACTTTCTGTATGGCAAAACTTTGAGTTATGCACAGTGAAACTTTATTTGTGATGTAATTAAACCGTCCTCCTCCTCGACTAGCGAAAATCACTCTAGTTAGGGCATTTTGGGGTACGATGAACTTTGTTATTTATGCTTATGATAAGTTGTTTTTATTTTTGCCAAGTCTGTCTCTTTCTGTTGCTCAACTATATATGTTGCATATCATCGACTCATGTGATGATGCAGGTGCATAGATCATAGATGGCGAATAAAAGTGCTATGCCAGGAGTATATATACGACAAGTGGCCGGAGTGTCAGGCCCTTCCGGTTTCCGAGCGACAGACAGTAGTTAGTTTAGAGGTTCACGCTAATGCGAAAGAGGGATACGAACTCATGTTCTCAAAGTGATAGGTCTTCTCACGTATATCATTGTTTAGATGGCTGACGATGTATTTGCATATCATTCGAGACTTGTATCGCTATTTTCGAGATGATGACGAGAGACCACTTTGTGTTGGATGATGATTATGATGACAACATGATTTGATGAGACTAATTGTATGTATATGCTATGATTACATTTGTATGTGTATGATATGCTAAAGATTATTGTATAAAGCCTATTCAAATACAAAACAAATACAAAACAAATATGCAAGAAAAAAACTAATAAATAAACTAGTAGTAGCGAGGGGGAAATTTAGCAGTAGCGCCGCATTGTCAGTAGCGCGTCCTAGCAAACAGCGTTGTAGATAATATCAGTAGCGCCCTTTCCCAAAGAGCGCTATAGCTATTCATGTATAGCAGTAGCGTGGGACAACCAACGCTACTGCTATATGTTAGCTGTAGCGCCTTATTAGTAGCGCCGGTGCCCGTGCTACTGAGAGGCCCAAAATCCTCGCTGCTGGTAGGCTTTTCCCTAGTAGTGCATGGACTTCCGCAGTCCTTCTGGTTCTTATCGCAGCACAGTTGATCGATGTATTTCAGCTTGTAGTTGAGACTCAAGAAACCAAACTGATTTAGACAGTGAGTTTGAATAGCTTGTGCAAGCGGTAGTGGCCAGTAACTCAAACAATAAAGCAAGACATGACTTTGGGGTTGCCTCACTGTCTTGAAGATAGTTTTCCTTAGCTATTTTATCAGCTTTGTTGGAGACCAACAGGGATGTCTCACGATCCTGAACCTTATCTGCATTACTTCCTTTATCATTGCTTAATAAGGCACTCTTCCCCAATATTCTGCCAGCATTCTAAAAGAAGAAACAAGCGGACACATAATAGGTTTAGCATGTACTAGTATATGAAACTCATTTCTGTGAACCAGTTTATTAGTAAGGTGGACAGGATTAAACTACCAAGTCTTCTATTGCCAAGTAGTACATTATAAAAGCATCAAACAAACATATATCTATGTCTTATGGTCGCTGCATTGTCTTGCCAAATCAAAATGGAGACATGGTTCAAATCATATCAGTTCAAGAGAAAGCAACACTGAAAGAATACAAAGCGTGGGAAACTAAACGTCACAACAAGATTTCAGATGGGTACCATGGGTCTACATGTACAACAACACTATTGGCCCTGTTATGATGCTGGTAATGTGGATGGTATGAGAAGTCAACTGTATACACAATTGAAATTGAAATCAACAGACATATTTATAAGAGCAAACCTATAAAAGAAACATGCGTAAACATGTCTATTGTGCCATTGGAGTTTCCATTGGATAGTTCGATTTAAAAATAAGTTTGTATGAGTAAATACAACGATACAAGAGCAAAGCAGTATGCACGATAACAATGGAATCTTAAATGAGAACAGTTGTTCTTCAGGTTTCAGCACTTGTTCTACATGAACAGAGTACAGTAAGACACAAGCATATAGTACTTAAAATAAAATGAGCTCATAGACCTTACCACATTCTTGGTTCGGGACCAGTAAAGAATAAGGCATTCCCAGTCATCATCCAGTAAATGTGTCTCTGGATAACGTAAGGGAATTTGATGAGTTTCTTTGCCAGTGAAGTACGTTTTCTTCAGGTAATTCCGATATTGCCACCAAGCATTCTTGAAGATAGCAGAGGTATTAGCACATGTTACCTCATCCTGAGTTTCCAAATCGGTCCTTCTCTATAGAGAAAAATGGGAAAATTTGCTGTATTATAACCATCATGGAGGTAGAATGTATGGGACAAAGCAAAGTAATTGCCATGAATAACATTACTTACACATAACTCCTGGACAAACACCTGCAACTGCCATTTTCCTTCATCTTCAATATAATATTTCCATGATGGGAAGATACGCACATAGGATTTAACAACATCAAATGCAATGCTAAACTATGAGTGGCTTGTTGTGCTTCCTCCATAGGAATAGGTGTACTAACTGGTGGAGTTGGGGTTCGCTGTGGTAGTACTGGCGCTTTGGGCACTGGAGCTTCCTTACTAACTGCTCTTGTTTGGGAGCTCTGTGATGGAGATGGTGCTGTGTCAACAGGAATTGGGTTACTATCTGCTGGGGTTGTGGTTAGATTGGGTGAAGCTGGTTCTCTGTCCATCACAGTAGTGGTAAAATCTGCGAGAGTCTGGGTTATGTGTGGTAGGGCTAGTTCTCGTGCATGTACAACTAGGGTGCTTTCTCCACCAAGAGGTAGCACTATTTTATTTGAAGACCATGTTTTTACTCCTCTAGATACTGCCATCACCCGCTCCAATTCAACTGGCTGATAAATAGGAAACATAATTGAATGTACAGACATTGTATGAGAGACAGATGCAATAGATAGTGTGGAAAAAAGAGGGCATTAAATAATTAACATGTATATTGTTTAACTAAAACGGATAGCATGAAATAATTTCACATATATGATGTCTATCTAAAAAGGATAGCATAGCATAACATAATTCAAAGATATGATGACTAACTAAATAGGATCGCATGACATAATTCACATACATGTTATCTAAATAACCAGGATCGCATGATTTAATTCACATATGTGATATGCTAAGCGGAGGGCATTCACATATATGATGTCTGAACTAAGAACATGGTGTTGAATATTGTGTATATGATGTCTAAACTATGCAATGCAAGACACCATATGCATGATATGAGCAGTAGAACCGTACCAAGTTAGATCATACACCTCGGTGGGGGAATAGGACTGGTCATCTGTCTCTGAATCCATCTCCGAGGAGCTATCGGGACCCAGCAAGAGATCTGCTTCGACAGGTAGCACTGTCTGCTCTGAAGGCCTTGTTTTCACTCCAGATTTTCCATCATTCAAATGGCTGATTCACAGGAAGAGTAGTTTAATGTACAAACATTGTCAACAAATGAAAATTTAATGAAGAAAAGGATGGGCTAGATATCATTCAAATATATGATGGCTGGTTAAACAGGATGGCATTGCGCATTTCACATATATTATGGCTGGCTAAAAGACATGAGACTGCACAATTCCCATATAGGATATTGAAACTAAACAGGTAGCATTATAGAACATGTCTAAACTAAGCAAATGACATATGATACGTCTCCAACGTATCTATAATTTTTTATTCTTCCATGCTATTATATTATCCATCTAGGATGTTTTATATGCATTTATATGCTATTTTATATGATTTTTGGGACTAACCTATTAACCTAGAGCCCAGTGTCAGTTTCTATTTTTTCCTTGTTTTTGAGTTTCCCAGAAAAGGAAAACCAAACAGAGTCCAATTGACCTGAAACTTCACGGAACTTATTTTTGGACCAGAAGAAGGACATGGAGTAAAAGAGTTGGGCCAGAAGAGTCCCGGGCTGCCCATGAGGGTGGGGGGCGCGCCCACCCCCTGGCTGTACCTCCCTACCTCGTGGACAGCCCGGAGACCCCCCTGACTTGTTCCTGACTCCAACACCTCTTATATAACCCAAAACTTCCAGAAAGAAACCTAGATCGGGAGTTCCGCCACCAAAAGCCTCTGTAGCCACCAAAAACCAATCTAGACCTGTTCCAGCACCCTGCCGGAGGGGGGAATCCCTCTCTGGTGGCCATCTTCATCATACCGGTGCTCTCCATGACGAGGAGGGAGTAGTTCTCCCTCGGGGCTGAGGGTATGTACCAGTAGCTATGTGTTTGATCTCTCTCTCTCTTTCTCTCTCTCTCTCATGTTCTTGAGGTGGCATGATCTTGATGTATCGCGAGCTTTGCTATTATAGTTGGATCTTATGATGTTGTCCCCCTCTACTCTCTTGTGATTAATTGAGTTTTCCCTTTGAAGTTATCTTATTGGATTGAGCCTTTAAGGATTTGAGAACACTTGATGTATGTCTTGCATGTGCATATCTGTGGTGACAATGGGATATCACGTGATCCACTCGATGTATGTTTTGGTGACCAACTTGCGAGTTCCGTGAACTCGTGAACTTATGCATAGGGGTTGGCTCACACTTTCGTCTTGACTCTCCGGTAGAAACTTTTGGGCACTCTTTGAAGTTCTTTGTGTTGGTTGAATAGATGAATATGAGATTGTATGATGCATATCATATAATCATACCCACGGATACTTGAGGTGACATTGGAGTATCTAGGTGACATTAGGGTTTTGGTTGATTTGTGTCTTAAGGTGTTATTCTAGTACGAACTCTTGAATAGATTGATTAGAAAGAATAACTTTGAGGTGGTTTCGTACCCTACCATAATCTCTTCGTTTGTTCTTCGCTATTAGTGACTTTGGAGTGACTCTTTGTTGCATGTTGAGGGATAGTTATATGATCCAATTATGTTATTATTGTTGAGAGAACTTGCACTAAAGTATGAACCCTAGGCCTTGTCTCAACGCATTGCAATACCGTTTGTGCTCACTTTTATCATTAGTTACCTTGCTGTTTTTATATTTTTAGATTACGAAAACTTATATCTACAATCCATATTGCACTTGTATCACCATCTCTTCGCCGAACGAGTGCACCTATACAATTTACCATTGTATTGGGTGTGTTGGGGATACAAGAGACTCTTTGTTATTTGGTTGCACGGTTGCTTGAGAGAGACCATCTTCATCCTACGCCTCCCATGGATTGATAAACCTTAGGTCATCCACTTGAGGGAAATTTGTTACTGCCCTATAAACCTCTGAACTTGGAGGCCCAACAACGTCTTCAAGAAGAAGGTTGTGTAGTACACATCAACATATATGATGTCAAAAGTAGGCACTGGAAGGCAACATATGCATGATATGACTAACATCATCATGCCAAGTTAGAGCAAACACCTTGGGGGGTAAATAGGAGTGGTCAACTGCATCTGAATCCACCTCAGAAAAAATATCTTCCTCTGGATTACAATCTGGAGAGGGGGGGAGGGTTTGCCATTGAACCCACCATGGAGCGATGTCTGCATGACATTGTATTGCCGTGCAAAACTCTTCTCTTTTTCTCTACATATTCAGCATGACTGTGTACAATATCTGACGTGCATACAAAAAAATATAGTGAGATTATGTAAGGAGAGCATGCAGAAATCTAGAGTAATGGTAACAACCAGTGGATGGATCCAAAAATAATGATAGCAGGCTGATGATTGCTTTAATTTAAATAAAAAATAGATGATGATTGCTTTACTATTTGTTTCCCACCCAAGATGAACAACATAGGCATACCCTAGGTGAACCAGATATTAGACAGAGATACTATTCATTGTTGCCTCGATATGTGCCCCACAACTAATTTGGAACTCAAGTTTGAACATCAATTTGGACCTGACTTGGAGTCTAAGAGGTGAACATGACAATAAAGTAGCAGGTAATACTAAGCAATGCATGACATAAGCAGAAACAAAAGAGTGCGACCTCTCTTGTGGACCAGTGTACTCCTTAGGTTCATCTGCTGAGTCGATGATGGTGATACCGTTGCGGTGGGTGCCGGCGGCAGGGAAGGAGATTTGAGGCGGCGAAAGATGGTCAGGAGTCGTGATGTCTGGTTTGGTGGATGCTTCTGTCGATGGAGCAGCTCAAGGGAGGTGGACGACTTCGCGGCAGGAGCAGGACAAACCACACAAAGTTTTGTTCGACACCTACATGTAACTGAAGTAATTCTGTAAGGGATCATTTGACTTGCATGATTCTAAAAACGCAGTGATAGGAGGAAAACACCGGAATAGGATAGGAATGCACATGGGAAACAGAGCATTTGTGAACACGGGATTTCTGTCAACTTTGGTGTTTGGTTCACAGGAAAAGGAGGAGTAGAGGAATGCAAAGAAACGTGGCAAAAATAAAGTGAAACCATATGAAAGCGTGTATAGTTAGAATGTTATTCTGCCACTAATGCACTTGGTCTTATTTTCATGCATAGGATTTTGAAAAGTAGGTCCAGGTGGATGTTTTGCTCCATTCCTTTCGACAAAATGCATGAATAATTGAATAGTAGAGTGCCATAGGAAAATTTCATATTGCTATGTTTTTCCGTTGAACCACAATAGCCCTAATGGATCGACATGAATGTAGAGTAATAAGTGATGAGACAAGTGTAGAACCTCTTTTCCATAGCCGTGTCAACCTCAGCATCATTGGGTTCGTCACTGGAGAAGTTGAGGTAGAGGTGGCTGTCGGAGGTGTGGAGGAAGATCCGAGGAATCTGTAGACGGCCTCCAGGGCACTGCTCTGTTGTGATGGATCGTTCTGTCCTTGGAGCAGCTCTGGTGAGCCGTAAGACGTCAAGGCTGAAGTAGCACAAGATAGACATCATTAATCTCAAGTGGGATTCTAATAGCATCTCCAATAGATGATGTAAAATGCATTACCAAAAAGTGATAGATGTAAAATTTAGATCACCAAAAACCACATGCCTACAACAGATGAGGTAAAAACTGTTGACTCTGAACTTAACCGTCAAAACTGAAATTTGCTGCGGAATCTGAATGTTACTGTCGAAACTGAACGCAATGGTAGCAGAGAGGCACTTCACATGGGATAGTTTAGGGAGGGCCTGCAGTTCATCTTCAACCTGCACCCCCTGAGCCGCCAGCCACCACAGGCCGAACCCCGCGCCGCCTCGCCGCCTTGAAACAAATCCCCACCGCCGCCTTGCCGCTCCGAAATAACTCCCCGCCGCTGGTCCGCCGCCGGCTCGCCGCCCCGAAACAACTCCCCACCGTAGGTTCGCCGCCGCCCCGGCCAGCCCTCTAGCCCCCCACGCCAAGCTTCTTCTCTGGCGATCCCCATGCCACCGCCCCACAACTGCGCCCCCACCACCGTCGAGCAACACCCCACCTAGAACCCTAAGATAGATAGTGGGATACCTCCTCGGCGAGCCCCCTCCCCGCTGCGGGTGGTTCTTCCTTAACTCCGGCGAGACCCACCACCCCCTGAAAACCGACTGACCCAAATCAGTCGACTGAAGTGTAGCTAAATTGGAGCAGAGAAGCAGCACGAGTGAGGGGGAGAGCAGTAGTGCGAGGGAGCGAGAGCCGGAGCAGCAGCAACGCGAGCAAGCAAGCGAGAGCCCGGGCAGCAGTAGCAGCAGTGCGAGTGAGCGAGAGCCGGAACAGCAGCAACTAGGCGAGCGAGCGAGAGCCGGAGTAGCAGCAGCAGCGCGAGCGACCAAGCGACAGCCGGAGCAGCAGCAGCAGATCCGGCTGGTATGGATACCGCCGCTGAAGGGGCCTCACACTGGGGAGAGCCACCATGGATATATCGCCTGCGGCGCCAACTTCGAGGTAGGTGCTCCATGGGGGTGCGGGATGGAGCACCGTCAGCGCTGGGAGGTTGAGTTATGGAGAAGGTGCAATGCGATGAGTGTACAACCTCTTTGGTGGCGCCGAGTAGGCCTCGACTTCGTCCAGGAGTCGGTGAGGATGCTACGGTTTCGGTGGAGCAGGTTAAGGTGGCGCTAAGGGGATGGTGCAGCCGTGATAGACGAGGCGATTGTCGAAGCAGCTCCTTGCAGGTGGAGGACGGGGCGGCTGAACCAGCGGGATGACGAGATGGACGATGGATCCTCATCAGGGGAGGTGGATGAGGGATGTCAGGCTATTGCGGTGGATGATGTCATTAGGGAAGAGGCTTCGGCTGGGCAGAGGTGAGGTGGAGGACGGAGGAGGGTGGGGTTTCGCGACTGGAGCGAAGAGGTTATGGCATCCTGGCATTTGAAATGGCGAAATGGAGGCGATGGGGGGGGGGAACCATGACTTAGGGAGGCGCTTGTCCAAAATGTAGGGTGTGTTACAAAAGTACCCCCACCGATGTGAACGAGTGGCCCTTTCGGCTTAGGGTTAGAAGGGGGATTTCGCGTGTCGGGATTTGGCAGCTGGAGGGAGTTTTCACGCGCGTTGCAATTTTGGGATAGCAAGGCCCGGGTTGTGAAGGCGCCAGTTTTGGGAGCACGATATAAGAATTTTCGGGATATAACAAGGCGCGGGTTGAATTTTAGGGACAAGCCTAACGTGTAATATTGTACTTGTACGTACCAAATCATTTCACATTTCCCTCAACGAAAAAACCGAAAAAAATAAAACTATTCACACCACACAAAGAGAGAGTCTTGTCCCGTTTTACTATACAAATGCTATTCAAAGCTACACAAAGAGAGAGTATGAATCCATGTTATGTCCAATTAAATTTTTTGCTGGCTGTATAATGCATGTAACCTACTCATACCAACATTTTAGTGCACGAAAGATATTTCTAGAAAACATGGTAAAGAAAGAGAACCGTGGCTTCAAAAACCTATGCCTTTTCCACCTAATCCAACTAAAAAGAATGATGATGAAGAATTTGAATGCTTTGCTGAAATGCCGAGGCCAGTCTTTTTGCGTACTCGCTTGACTGATATCTTGAAAATGCCTTCTTATGAAAAGTATATGAAATACATCATCACAAATAATAGAAAAATACCGAAAGCTGAAATCTCCACTATGCTTGCTCATTATACTTTTAAAGATGGAGTACCTAAAAAACTTGGAGATCCGGGAATACCAACTATACCTTGCTCTATCAAAAATAATTTTGTGAAACCGCTTTATGTGATTTAGGAGCTAGTGTTAGTGTTATGCCTTTCTATTTATATAAAAGACTTGATTTGAATAAACTCACACCTACGGAAATATCTTTGCAAATGGCTGTTAAATCAACTGCCATACCTATAGGTATCTGTGAGGATGTGCCCATTGTTGTTGCTAATGTTACTATTTTGACTGACTTTGTTATACTTGAGATGCCTGAGGACGACAACATGTCGATTATCCTTGGTAGACACTTCTTTAATACTGCAGGGGCTGTTATTGATTGCAATAAAAGCAAGGTCACTTTTCATATCAATGGTAATGAGCATACGATGCACTTTCTGAAGAAACAATTCCAAGTGAATGGTATTCATGTTATTGAAAAATCTCCAACAATCACTATTGGAATTTTTCAAATACCTCTACCTACTGTCAAAAAGAAATATGAATTGCTTATTGTTGAGGACATTCATATACCCATTGAGGTAACTTAGTGATTTACGAAAGTTCTTCGGTTTCATGCTAATCGGAAGTGGTTGTTAATAAGACTTGATCAACCTTATTAATGGATCATTTTTGAGCGGTATGAAGTTGATGAATTTAGTAAGCACTACTTTCTGTCCCTACTTTTTATTCTCTTATTTTATTAGCTAAATAAAATAAAATGCCATGTTTTGTCTGTTTTCTGATTTTCCCGTGCAATAAAAAATTGACCCCAAAATAAAAGTTCCCAAAATGCCATGAAAATTTAATACGATTTTTTCTGAATTTTCGGTGCAAATAACATCAGAGGGAGGTAGGCACAACCCACCTGGGCGTGCCAGGACCCCCAGGAGCACCCTGGTGGGTTTGTGGTCCCCACGTGGGCCCCCTAACTTATCTCTTCATACCACATCATCACCTACCACCAGAAAAAATCTCCCTTGCTCTCTCTCCCATGTTCTTGTTCTCAAGCCCGCGGATTTCGTTCTCTTTGCTCGAAGCTCCGTTTCTGAAACTGTTCGGGGGATTGTTGCTTGGTATGTGACTCCACCATTTGTCCAATTAGTTTTTGTTTTAGTGGTTTATATTTTGAATAATTAGCTACTCTTGGTGCTGCTGTAGATGAGCTTGCATGTTGAATTCTTAGTGTTCTAAGTAGCTTGAATGTTTTCTATGGCCTCTATGTATCCCTATGAGTAGTTGGTATCATTTTTGTGAAGTTTTGTTGAGAAAATTTTGTGGGCTAATAAATTTCAAAATTTTGTTAGGAAAACCATGAATATCTTTAGGAAGTTTGGGTCCAAGAAGAACTCCAAGGGTGTTATTGGGGAGTCATTTGACAGTGATCTCCATCTTCGGAGGTAGGCGGAGGTACGGCCGTGTGAATGACCGCACACCCCGTTCTTGGAAGAGGCTAGAATCCTCCAGGAGTTCATGCAATATGCTGCTAATGCCGGCCTCACCGACTTCATCACAGATGAGTGTGAACAGCACCAAATCCTCACAAACATTTTTGTTTAGAGTTTTACCTTCCTGCCTAGGAATAATCCTCCTGAAGTGAGCTTTGATTTATATGCTGAAAACCATTAGATACCACTTAATGAATTTTGTAACATATGCATGATCCTTTCTAATGGGAGCTTGGACGAGGCTAGACCGGCTGGGTTCAAGGCCTTTTATCATACTTTGACAGTGGGAGATGAGAAAGGGGTGTCATCTACTACTGCCGCTGGCTTGCATTTTCCTACTATTCATTACTTTACACTTTTCATTGCAAAATGCTTGCTTGCTAGGGAGAAGGTGGGAGCACTCAGCTCACCATACCTTGCTATTTTGCATCGTGCAGTAGAGGGCGACGACACTTATAGCTTGGGAGCTATTATGGCTCGTCGCCTCCACCTTAATAAAATCTCAGGGTAAAATCCATGGTGGGATTTATGCCACTCACTTGGCGGCCCACTTTAATGTTGGGATACGCTGATGTAGGGTGGAACCCTATATGGCCGATCTTTCATGAAAGGAGCAGATCCCAATGAGGAGCACGAAGAACACGAGGGAAAACATGAGAGAATCACTCAAACCAACAAGATTAGGTCACACATCTGCTACATCCTCGAAACACAAAGAGATACACGATCCAAATCCAACAAAGGACGATACATGGGGTAACCGGTTCTTCTTCGTGAGGAGGCATTGAATCCACGAGGGATCTTCCCATGATGGGGTCTTGTATCCAAGGTGGATCTTCTCCGAAGAGGTGATGGTCCCTCGCAATGGAGTAGATCCGGATGGATGAGTGAAGCTCTATCTAACATATGAGCTAAAACAACGCTAACCCTTGAAAGAGAGAGGAGGATGAGTATATATAGTCTACGGGGGCGAAGGGGTACATGGGCCTCGGCCCTACACTATGCGCAGACAGGGAAGGCCGGATGTCCGGGCGTCGTGCTGGATGTCCGGGCTTTCACAAGGGGTCGAATGTCTGGGCTGGGGTGGCCAGACGTCCGGGCTGTCTGGGGCGGCCTTGACGCATTCGAGACGGAGGACGCCGGATTTCCGGATTTGGCCGGATGTCCTAGCTGAGGATGGATGTCCGGGGGCTATAGGTACTTAGCGGCTATCATTGTGGACACTCCAGGGGTCGGATGTGCGGGGTCATGGCCGGATGTCCGGGTCCTGGATGTTGCTCTTGACTCCTTCCATTGGTTCTCTTCATCTGAGAACTTGGGGACTTGTCTGGCTTCACGTGCACCTTCGAGAGGGTCCTCTTGGTACCTAATCTTGCACAACATTTCAGACTTAGGTAGTAGCCATGTCTCGAGTGGATCATATGTGATATCACTAAGGAAGGAAGTCACCTCGGTCTCGAGAGCTCTATCTCTAGGTTGTATCATAGGTCCTCTTGGCACTTGATGAGATGACGATAGGTCCATGGGGATGACCGTAGGATGCTCCACATCATCTCCCCTCCCTTGGGAAAGATACAACCTCGGATCGAAATCTTCATCACCATGGTAGGGAGAGAGATCTTTTACGTTGAAGATGTCGCTCACAGAGTACTTGTCTCGTGGGATGTCGATCTTGTAGGCGTTGTTGTTGTAGCGTTCAAGAACCTTGAAGGGTCCATCTGCTCGTGGTACAAGTTTGGACTTGCGTTCATTCGGAAAGTGGTCCTTGCGAAGGTGTAGCCACACAAGATCTCCAATGTTGAATACCATGGGGTGCTTTTTGAGATTGAGCTTGGTCGCGAGTCATTGTACTTGGCCCTCAATGGTGTGCCTTGTATCTTCATGCATCTTCTTGAGATAGTTGACTCAAGCACTCGCGTCCATGTTTGTGCGCTCTTGTAGTGGTATGGGAAGAATTTCCAACGGGGACAATAGGTTGAAACCGTAGACGACCTCCAAGGGGGACTTGTCGGTAGTCGAATGTCTTGCTCGGTTGTAGGTGTACTTGGCGATGGTTAGACACTCCTCCCACTCCTTGATGTTCTTCTTGATCAACACGCGAAGTAGAGTGGAGAGTGTGCGGTTGGTCACCTCCGTTTGGCCGTCGGTTTGTGGATGGTATGCCATGGAGAAAAGTAGCTTGATTCTGAGCTTGGCTCATAAGGTTTTCCAAAAGTAACTCAAGAACTTGACGTCCCGGTCTGAGACAATCGTCTTTGGTACTCCATGTAGGCATAAGATTTCCCTGCAAAAAAGATTTGCAATATGTGAAGCATCGTCTATCTTGTTGCAAGGGATGAAATGAGCCATTTTTGAGAATCGGTCCACAACAAGAAACACATAATCCTTTCCATTTATAGTTCTAAGCAAACCAAGCACAAAATCCATGCTAATATCTTCCCATGGGTGATATGGAATTGGAAGGGGCATATAAAGGCCATGAGATTGAGCTTTAGATTTAGCTTTGCGACATGTAGAACATCGGGTGGTGAAGCGTGATATGTCACAGAACATCTTGGGCCAAAAATAGTTCTTGGAGAGGGTAGCAAATGTCTTGTCGCGTCCAAAGTGTCCTATTAGTCCTCCTCCATGAAGTTCTTGCAAAAGCAACAAACGAATGGAAGACTCGGGGATGCATAGTTTGTTAGCTCTCATAAGATAATCATCTTTGATGTAATAGCGTTCCCAAGATGTATGCGTCAAACATTTGGCATAAGGAATAGCAAAAGTAGGATCATGGGCATACAAGTCTTTTATGTGGTCAAAGTCAATGACATTCAATTCAAGTTTGGTGACAAGCATGCATATGCGGGAAAGAGCATCCACCACAACATTTTCTTTACCTTTAATGTACTTGATGACATAAGGAAATGACTCATTGAATTCACTCCATTTAGCATGCCTCTTGTTCAATTTAGTTTGACCCTTAAGGTATTTGAGCATTTCATGGTCAGTATGGATGAAAAATTCATGGGGGCGCAGATAATGTTGCCATTCATGCAAAACTCGCACTAAAGCATATAACTCTTTGTCATAGATGGGGTAATTGAGTTGCGCTCCAGAAAGTTTCTCACTAAAGTAAGCTATGGGGAGCTTCTCTTCCGTTAACACACCTCCTATGCCATTACCACTAGCATCACAGTGAATTTCAAATGGTTTGTCAAAGTTTGGTAATGCAAGCACGGGAGCATGAGTAAGCAAATTCTTAAGCTCATTAAATGTGCTATCTTGAGATGGTCCCCAAACAAAGGGTGCATTCTTCTTACTCAAAGCATGTAAAGGAGAAGTGGTGCTGAAATCCTTCACAAATATACGATAGAAATCAGCTAAACCAAGGAAGCTACACACTTGTTGCAAGTTGGTTGGTTGGGGCCATGTTTTAATAGCATTGATCTTAGATTCATCTACATGGGCACCCTTAGAAGATACAACGAAACCCAAGAAAACAAGCTTATCAACACCAAAAAGGCATTTGTCCATATTAGCATAAAGGTGCTCTTTTCTAAGAGTTTGTAGCATGGTTCGAAGGTGGGTGACATGGTCTTTTAGAGATTTGCTAAAGACAAGAATATTGTCAAAGTAGACGACAACAAAGACACCAATATAAGGTTGACAAACGAAATGCATGAGCCGCACGAAAGTACGGGTGCTTCGGATAAACCCATTGGCATAACAAGCCATTCATATAAGCCAAATTTGGTCTTAAATGCGGTTTTCCATTCATCACCTTCTTGGATGCGTATTTGATAGTAGCCACTTTTAAGATCAATTTTAGAGAAAATTGTGGCTCCATTAAGCTCATCCAGCATATCATCTAGGCGCGGAATGGGGTAACGATAACGCAAGGTAATAGCATTGATAGGACAACTATCGGAACACATGCGATATGTACCATCTTTCTTGGGAACCAGGATTATCGGGACAACACAAGGGCTCAAACTTTCTCGAACATGGCCATTGTTGATGAGTTGTTGTACTTGCCATTGGATCTCCTTAATTTCCTCGGGGATGAGGTCTATTCGGTGCTCGATGCCTCGTAGAGGAGGTAGACCCAGAGGTTGCTTGTCGGGAAAAACATCTTGGAATTCCTGCAATAGAGAAGATAACACTAAAGGTAGATTTTGAGAGGTGTTAGCTTTTGGTGCCTCGTCCTTGCACAAAAGGACATAGTGTATGGCACTTGATGGGTCCTCACAAACTTCTCTTATCTCACTTTTGGTGGCAAATAGAACTAAGTTCTTCTCATCGCTCATCGTGGAGGCACTCAATTTTGGCTTGTGGCGCTCACTCTCTTTTTGGTGGTTCACTCTCTCAGTAATCTCTACATGATGGGTGATTTTCTTTTCGGCGATCACTTGGCTTGGAGAGATAGCTCGAAGGACGTACTCCTTTCCTTTCGTTTTGAAGCTATAGTGATTCGTCCGGCCGTTGTGGATGACACCTCGATCAAATTGTCATGGTCGTCCAAGAAGAAGGTGGCAAACAGACATTGGAACGACATCACACTCCAAAGTGTCTTCGTATGCTCCGATTTTGAAGGAGACTTGTACCCTATGCTCGACTTGGATAGTGCCAGAGTCGCTAAGCCATTGAACTTTGTAGGGATGTGGGTGCATCATCTTGGCCAATTGTAGTTTGGAGCAAGGTTCTTCACTTGCCAAGTTATGACAACTCCCTCCATCAATGATGACCTTGACGGACCTTCCATTGATGCCAGCCTTGGTGTGAAAGATATGGCACCTTTGGTCTTCTTCTTGCTGATGTTGAAGAGTCAAGACCTTGGAGACAATGAGAGTGGGGCTCGGACTTCGTGACAAAAGACTTGATCATCTTCATCTTCGTTCACTTGTCGGTGCGTGGCCACTTCCTCAAGTGCTTCCATTTATCCTTCACTCATGGAGTCGTATGTACCATCGTTGTTGAGGATCATGGTGAGTGGTACACTCAAAGGACTTGTGGCCTCGGCCTCCACATGTCAAGCATTTGAAGGAACTTGTCTTGATGGTCTCATCGGTTGGGGTAGATGATGATGAGGCTCTTGGCTTGAGGTTGCTTGTTGTAGGAGGATGACTTGAGGTTGTCGAAGTTTTCTTGTAACTCGACTTGTCGGCATTGCTTGTAGATGGCTTGGTTGAGGTAGAAGGTGTTGGAGTCGATGAAGCTTGGGTGTTGGAGAAGCCATAGGACTTGGATGAGAACTTGGCATACTTGAAGTCATCTTGCACTTAATGTTCCGCTTTGGTAGCTTGATGCACTAGCTCGATGAGGTTCGAGTATGGTTGGAAGTCGGCGATCTTCTTGATAGGATGATTGAGTCCATTCAAGAAACGTGCCATAGTTTGCTCGTCATCTTCCGTCACATTAGCTCGTATCATGGCAATCTCCATTTCTTTGTAGTATTCTTCAACGCTCTTGGTTCCTTGCTTGAGGAGTTGGAGTTTCTTGAAGAGGTCGCAGTTTTAGTATGTTGGCACGAAGAGTGCTCTCATGACATCCTTCATTTGCGCCCAAGTAGTAATGGGTGGTTCACCTCTTGCCTCTCGACGCTCAATGACTTGTTCCCACCAAATGAGGACGTAATCTTGGAACTCAAGGGATGCCATCGCGATATTCTTCTCTTCCTCATAGCTGTGCAAGCGGAAGATTTTGTCAACCTTCAATGCCCATGAAAGGTACTCTTCGGGATCATTGCTTCCATTGAACTTGGGCATGGTGAACTTTAACTTGCCGTATCGTTGCTCTTCATTGTGTTGGGGTCAAGGGTGATGACGTCCTTGACGAGGAGGATTGTCTCCCTCAACTTGCTCTTGTCTTGGAATATCTTCATTGTCTTCTTGCTCTTGTTGAACTTGGGGTTCTTGGCGAGGAGGTTGTGAAATTTGACGATGCACTCGAGCTTGATAGTGGCTCTCTTGAACTTCTTCGCGAAGCGTCTTGTTGCTCACGAGCTTTCCGGGTGCGCGTGGCTACGACTCGACTTGAATCTCGGAGGGCACGTTGTGCCTCAAGTGCTTGAGCTTCACGTAGTTATTGCTCTTGATGTTGTGGCTCGGCATCTTGTGCATCTTGTTGTAGTTTCTCTCGTTCTTCCTCTTCTTGTTGTCGCTGGTGTTGCCGTTCTCGTGCTTGCACGAAACTAGCTTGATTTTGACGTTGTCGTCGCTCTTGAGAGTCGTTGTCATGTAGAGGATTGTGATTTTCTTGACAATCTTGGCACACAACACATCGAAGAGTATTCGATGTCGGTGTACTTGAGCCGGAGATGGTGTCGTTGGAGTGTCGACTCGAGTGGGTCCTTCTTGAGTGGGACGACGAGGTAGAAGAGCGGTTGGCCATCATTGTTCGAATATCCTCCTTGAGAGATGCCATGGATGTGTCGAAGTAGTCTCTTGTATGTTTCTAGGTGAGTCGCAAGTCGGTGGCGAGGTTTTCGATGCGTTCGGTCATTGCTTTTTGCTCTTCATGCAAAGCTCGTTGTGCACCAAAGAGGTGGCTCTTTATGACATAGGAGGACATGTCGTCGTCTTGCTCGATGAAGAGTGGGTTGGTAGAAGTACTTGGCCTATCCATCATTCCAAGCAAAATATGTGAGCCGGAGAAAGAGAAAAACTTATACCAAATGTACCTTGATCGATGTTGAAGATGGATCAATGATCACTCAAATGTGGAACAAGGAAATAGCACAATTGGTACCAATTCTCGTCGGTTTCTCCCACCTACACAAGTAAAAGCTTATAGTGGAGCTCTGTTAGGATGGTGGCACAAAATGCAATTGTTAGTGAGCTTCAATAATGTTGGAAAAGATTCGCAAATTTGCAAATGCAACAAGTAGACCAATAGCAAAATGTTGTACACGGAAACACACATGCAAAAAGATAAGTGGGGTCATGCAACCAAGGAATGAGCCAAAATGTGGAATCCACGAAAATGCTCTTATTGCAAAACACTAGAGAGACGCTAGCACGATTGCACAGTAGGCAGATACAAAGACTTGTGCACAACCTACTAAGCAAAAATGCAACGACTTCTATCCCAAGTATGCTCTATGTATGGTATTCTGATGATATGATCCAAGATAATCTAGTATGACAATCTTAATGTAGTATGATGCCATGGTTCTTGCTTAAAAGTGCTTTGCTTATCTTTCCCTTTTGCTTAAAAGCTTGTTTAGCTCTTTCTCTTTTGAGCTCTTTTCTCATGCAATGCTTCATGAACCAAGATAGCAATTGTGTATGCAATGACAACTTTGTGACACAAAAGATGATACCAAGATATGTACCAAAATGATATGGTAAGTATGCAATGTGAAGTATGACCACTAATGTGCACAAGTGATGTTGCCGGCAATACTCGAAGGCTAGTCTCAATTGGTATGATATGCAAAAAGGGCAATGGTGGTTATCAATGTAATGGCAAGAATGTATAATGATGGGATATCATGATACCAAGATGAGGTTACCGTTCTTGCTTACGATATGTTGTCAAATTGGTGGAGTGGTCGTTGTTGATGACGAGTCCGTGGAGAAGATGAGCGGCGGTGATGTCAATGTCGAACCGTACCTAAATAGCCGAAACACAATAGGACACGGAACCACAACTCAAATTCCCAAGCAAAACGTGACCAAATTGTCGGAGTTGATAGCGGTTAAGAAATGGTGGTGTTTGCGGGAAATGGTGGTGCTATGCGGAAGTGATGGTGGTATGCGGAAGTGAATGTGGGCACCGGAGCAAAATTTGGCGAAAGTTAGGCGGAAACGAGGCGGTGGATGGAAGTGATGCTGTCAGGGGCCGGATGTACGGGATTGAGGGCCGGATGTCGGGGGGGGGGGGGGTTCGGACTGTATGTCTAGGCTCTGGATCCGTGGACGAACTCGAGGAACTCCGCATGGAAGAGGCAAATTCGGGGAAAAATTTGGGAGATTTTATGGATGGAAATTGGGGAAAAGATGGGGGAAAGCTAGATCTACCTGAAACACATGAAATCCATGGATCAAATCCAACAAAACTTCATCACACCAACAAATCACAAAAAAATTTGGGGGTCTATTTTTGTGGGGAAATTTTGAATTTGGGACAAACTCAACAAAACTAGGCTAGAAAACAAAGAGGGGAGGCTCCCAAATCGTGATCAACGTGGCTCTGATACCAAGATGATGTAGGGTAGAACCCTAGATGGCCGATCTTTCATGAAAGGAGCGGATCCCAACAAGGAATACGAAGAACACAAGGGGAAACACGATGGAAAACATGAGAGAATCACTCAAACCAACAGGATTAGGTCACACATATGCTAGATCCCCGAACAACAAAGAGATACACGATCCAAATCCAACAAAGGACGATACATGGGGTAACTGGTTCTTCTCCATGAGAAGGCCTAGAATCCACGAGGGATCTTCCCATGAAGGGGTCTTGTATCCAAGGTGGATCTTCTCCGAAGAGGTGACGGTCCCTAGCAATGGAGTAGATCCGGATGGATGTGTGAAGCTCTATCTCACATATGAGCTAACACGACACTAACCCTAGAAAGAGGGAGGAGGATGAGTATATATAGTCTAGGGGGCGAAGGTGTACATGGGCCTCGGCCCTACAGTATGCGGAGACAGGGACGGCCGAATGTCTGGGCTTTCGTGAGGGGCCAGATGTGCGGGCTGTCGGGGGCGGCCTTGACGCATTCGGGATGAAGGACGCCGGATTTCTGGGCTTGGTCGGATGTCCGAGCTGAGGCCGGATGTCCGGGGCCTATAGGTACTTGGCTACTATCGTTGTGGATGCTCCAGAGGCCGGATGTCTGGGGTCATGGCCGGATATCTGGGTCCTGGAAGCTGCTCTTGACTCCTTCCATTGGTTCTCTTCATCCGAGAACTTGGGGACTTGTCCGTCTTCACGTGCACCTTCAGGAGGGTCCTCTTGGTACATGATCATGCACAACATTTCGGACTTAGGTAGTAGCCATGTCTCGAGTGGATCATATGTGATATCACTAAGTAAGGAAGTCACGTCGGTCTCAAGAGCTCTAGCTCTAGCTCGTGTCATAGGTCCTCTTGGCACTTGGCGAGACGACGATAGGTCCATGGGGATGACCGTAGGATGCTTCGCATCATACGCCTTCACGATTACCCTCTAACCAAGGTTTATCTAGACCATGCAGCCATGGCACACCATCATTTTCTTGCACGAGATTATCCTAACATTCCTATTCCTTATAACCTGGTCTTTAGCATTGAAACTCATGATATTATTCCGTTGCCTGCCCCTGCTTTGTTTGATTCTGTTGCCAGGGGCAGATATAAGATCATGCCTGAAGACATCATCGCCTACTGGAATGCTCAGGCAGCTACGGAGGCAGCACATGAGTGTTGGAAATATGCCCTAGAGGCAATAATAAAATGGTTATTATTATATTTCCTTGTTCATGATAATTGTCTATTGTTCATGCTATAATTGTGTTATCCGGAAATCATAATACATGTGTGAATACATAGACCACAACACGTCCCTAGTGAGCCTCAAGTTGACTAGCTCATTGATCAAAAGATAGTCATGGTTTCCTGACTATGGACATTAGATGTCATTGATAACGGGATCAAATCATTAGGAGAATGATGTGATGGACAAGACCCAATCCTAAGCATAGCTCAAAGATCGTGTAGTTCGTTTGCTAGAGCTATTCCGAATGTCAAGTATCATTTCCTTAGACCATGAGATTGTGCAACTCCCGGATACCGTAGGAGTGCTTTGGGTGTGCCAAACGTCACAACATAACTAGGTGACTATAAAGGTGCACTACGGGTATCTCCGAAAGTGTCTGTTGGGTTGGCACGAATCGAGACTGGGATTTGTCACTCCGTATGACGGAGAGGTATCTTTGGCCCGCTCGGCAATGCATCATCATAATGAGCTCAATCTGACCAAGTGGTTGATCACGGGATCATGCATTACGGTACGAGTAAAGTGACTTGCCGGTAACGAGATTGAACGAGGTATTGGGATACCGACGATCGAGTCTCGGACGAGTAACGTACCGATTGACAAAGGGAATTGTATACGGGATTGATTGAATCCACGACATCGTGGTTCATCTGATGAGATCATCGAGGAGCATGTGGGAGCCAACATGGGTATCCAGATCCCGCTGTTGGTTATTGATCGGAGAGTCGTCTCGGTCATGTATGCGTGTCTCCCGAACCCGTAGGGTCTACACACTTAAGGTTCGATGACGCTAGGTTTGTTGAGATATTAGTATGTGGTAACCTGAAAGTTGTTCGGTGTCCTGGATGAGATCCCGGATGTCACGAGGAGTTCCGGAATGGTTCGGAGGTGAAGAATTGTATATATGAAGTCCAGTTTCGGCCACCGTGAAAGTTTCGGGGTCACCGATATTGTACCGGGACCACCGGAAGGGTCCCGGGGGTCCATCGGGTGGGGCCACCTATCCCGGAGGGCCCCATGGGCTGAAGTGGGAGGGGAACCAGCCCCTGATGGGCTGGTGCGCCCCCCTTGGGCCTCCCCCTGCGCCTAGGGTTAGAAACCCTAGGGGTGGGGGGCGCCCCACTTGGCTTGGGGGGCAAGCCACCCCCTTGGCCGCTGCCCCCCCCATCTAGATGGGATCTAGAAGGGCCGGTGCTCCCTTGGACCCCTATATAAAGAGGGGGGAGGGAGGGCTGCGCACCCTAGCCCTTGGCGCCTCCCTCTCCCTCCCGTGACACCTCTCCCTCTCGCTGAGCTTGCCGAAGCCCTGCCGAGAACACCGTTGCTTCCACCACCATGCCGTTGTGCTGCTAGATCTCCATCAACCTCTCCTTTCCCCTTGTTTGATCAAGAAGGAGGAGACGTCTTCCCAACCATATGTGTGTTGAACGCGGAGGTGCCGTCCGTTCGGCACTCGGTCATCGGTGATTTGGATCACGACGAGTACAACTCCATCAACCCCGTTCTCTTGAACGCTTCCGCGCGCGATCTACAAGGGTATGTAGATGCACTCCCCTTTCCCTCATTTCTAGATAACTCCATAGATTGATCTTGGTGATGCGTAGAAAATTTTAAATTCTAGTACGTTCCCCAACAGTGGCATCATGAGCTAGGTCTATGCGTAGTTTCTATGCACGGGTAGAACACAAAGTAGTTGTGGGCGTCGATATTGTCAATTTACTTGCCGTTACTAGTCTTATCTTGATTCGGCGGCATTGTGGGATGAAGCGGCCCGGACCGACCTTACACGTACGCTTACGTGAGACTGGTTCAACCGACTGACATGCACTAGTTGCTTAAGGTGGCTAGCGGGTGTCTGTCTCTCCCACTTTAGTCGGATCGGATTCGATGAAAAGGGTCCTTATGAAGGGTAAATAGAAATTGGCATATCACGTTGTGGTTTTGGCGTAGGTAAGAAAGGTTCTTGCTAGAAACCTATAGCAGCCATGTAAAAACTTGCAACAGCAATTAGAGGATCTAACTTCTTTTTGCAGCATGTGTCGTCTGATGTGATATGGCCAAAAGGATGTGATGAATGATATACGTGATGTATGAGATTGATCATGTTCTTGTAATAGGAATCACGACTTGCATGTCGATGAGTATGACAACCGGCAGGAGCCATAGGAGTTGTCTTAATTTATTTATGACCTGCATGTCAACATAAACATCATGTAATTACTTTACTTTATTGCTAAATCGTTAGCCATAGTAGTAGAAGTAATATATGATGATACAACTTCATGAAGACACGATAATGGAGATCATGGTGTCATGCCGGTGACGATGATGATCATGGCGCCCCGAAGATGGAGATCAAAAGGACCAAATGATATTGGCCATATCATGTCACTATTTGATTGCATGTGATGTTTACCATGTTTCTACATCTTATTTGCTTAGAACGACGGTAGCTTAAATAAGATGACCCCTCACATAATTTCAAGAAAGTGTTCCCCCTAACTGTGCACCGTTGCGAAGGTTCGTTGATTCGAAGCACCACGTGATGATCGGGTGTGATAGATTCTAACGTTCGAATACAAGGGGTGTAAGCCATATTTACACACGCAATACACTTAGGTTGACTTGACGAGCCTAGCATGTACAGACATGGCCTCGGAACATGGAAGACCGAAAGGTCGAGCATGAGTCGTATAGAAGATACGATCAACATGAAGATGTTCACCGATGTTGACTAGTCCGGCTCATGTGATGATCGGACACGGCCTAGTTGACTCAGATCATGTTTCACTTAGATGACTAGAGGGATGTCTATCTGAGTGGGAGTTCATTGAATAATTTGATTAGATGAACTTAATTATCATGAACTTAGTCTAAAATCTTTACAATGTGTCTTGTAGATCAAATGGCCCACGCTAATGTTGCCCTCAACTTCAACACATTCCTAGAGAAAACCAAGATGAAAGATGATGGCAGCAACTATATGTACTTGGTCCGGAACCTAAGGATCATCCTCATAGCTGCCAAGAAATATTATGTCCTAGAAGCACCGCTAGGTGACGCACCCATCCCAGAGAACCAAGACATTATGAACGCTTGGCAGTCATGTGCTGATGATTACTCCCTCGTTCAGTGCGGCATGCTTTACAGCTTGGAACCGGGGCTCCAAAAGCGTTTTGAGCAACACAGAGCATATGAGATGTTTGAAGAGCTGAAAATGGTTTTCCAAGCTCATGCCCGGGTCGAGAGATATCAAGTCTCCGACAAGTTCTTCAGTTGTAAGATGGAGGAAAATAGTTCTGTCAGTGAGCACATACTCAAAATGTCTGGGTTGCATAACCGCTTGACTCAGCTAGGAGTTAATCTCCCGGATGACGCGGTCATTGACAGAATCCTTCAGTCGCTTCCATCGAGCTACAAGAGCTTTGTGATGAACTTCAATATGCAGGGGATGGAAAAGACCATTCTTGAGGTATATTTAATGTTGAAATCAGTGGAGGTGGAGATCAAAAAGGAACATCAAGTGTTGATGGTGAATAAAACCACTAAGTTTAAGAAAGGCAAGGGCAAGAAGAACTTCAAGAAGGACGGCAAGGGGGTTGCCGCGCCCGGTAAGCAAGCTGTCGGGAAGAAGCCAAAGAATGGACCCAAGCCCGAGACTGAGTGTTTTTATTGCAAGGGAAGTGGTCACTGGAAGCGGAACTGCCCCAAATACTTAGCGGAAAAGAAGGCCGGCAACACTAAAGGTATATGTGATATACATGTAATTGATGGGTACCTTACCAGTACTCGTAGTAGCTCCTCGTTATTTGATACCGATGCAGTTGCTCACATTTGTAACTCAAAGCAGGAGCTGTGGAATAAGCGGAGACTGGTGAAGGACGAGGTGACGATGCGCGTCGGGAATGGTTCCAAGGTCGATGTGATCGCCGTCGGCACGCTACCTCTACATTTACCTACGAGATTAGTTTTGAACCTTAATTGTTATTTAGTGCCAGCTTTGAGCATGAACATTGTATCAAGATCTCGTTTAATTTGAGATGGCTACTCATTTAAATCCGAGAATAATGGTTGTTCTATTTATATGAGAGATATGTTTTATGGTCATGCCCCGCTGGTGAATGGTTTATTCTTAATGAATCTCGAGCGTAATGTTACACATATTCATAGTGTGAATACCAAAAGATGTAAGGTTGATAATGATAGTCCCACATACTTGTGGCACTGCCGCCTTGGTCACATAGGTGTCAAACGCATGAAGAAGCTCCATGCAGATGGACTTTTGGAGTCTCTTGATTACGAATCATTTGACACATGCGAACCATGCCTCATGGGTAAAATGACTGACTCCGTTCTTAGGAACAATGGAGCGAGCAGCCAACTTATTGGAAATCAAACATACTGATGTGTGCGGTCCAATGAGTGTTGAGGCTCGCGGTGGCTATCGTTATGTTCTCACCCTCACTGATGACTTGAGTAGATATGGGTATGTTAACTTAATGAAACACAAGTCTGAGACCTTTGAAAAGTTCAAGGAATTTCAGAGTGAGGTTGAGAATGAACGTGACAGGAAAATCAAGTTCTTGCGATCAGATCGTGGGCGAGAATACTTGAGTCACGAATTTGGCACGCACTTAAGGAAATGTGGAATAGTTTCACAACTCACGCCGCCTGGAACACCTCAGCGTAATGGTGTGTCCGAACGTCGTAGTTGCACTCTATTGGATATGGTGCGATCTATGATGTCTCTTACCGATCTACCACTTTCATTTTGGGGCTATGCTTTAGAGACTGCCGCATTCACTTTAAATAGGGCTCCGTCGAAATCCGTTGAGACGACACCGTATGAATTATGGTTTGGGAAGAAACCTAAGCTGTCGTTTCTAAAAGTTTGGGGGTGCAATGTTTATGTCAAGAAACTTCAACCTGAAAGCTCGAACCCAAATCGGATAAATGCGTCTTCATAGGATACCCTAAAGAAACTATTGGGACTACCTTCTACCTCAGATTCGAAGGCAAGATCTTTGTTGCCAAGAATGGATCCTTTCTAGAGAACGAGTTTCTCTCGAAAGAAGTAAGTGGGAGGAAAGTATAACTTGATGAAGTATTGCCTCTTGAACCGGAGAGTGGCGCAGCTCAAGAAAATGTCCCTGAGGTGCCTGCACCGACTAGAGAGGAAGTTAATGATGATGATCATGAAACTTCAGATCAAGTTGCTACGGAACTTTGTAGGTCCACAAGGGCACATTCCGCACTAGAGTGGTATGGCAACCCTGTCCTGGAAATCATGTTGTTAGACAATGGTGAACCTTCGAACTATGAAGAAGCGATGGCAGGCCCAGATTCCGACAAATGGCTGGAAGCCATGAAATCCGAGATAGGATCCATGTATGAAAACGAAGTATGGACTTTGACTAACTTGCCCGATGATCGGCGAGCCATAGAAAATAAATGGATCTTTAAGAAGAAGACAGACGCGGATGGTAATGTAACCATCTATAAAGCTCGGCTTGTCGCTAAGGGTTATCGACAAGTTCAAGGGGTTGACTACGATGAGACTTTCTCACCCATAGCGAAGCTGAAGTTCATCCGAATCATGTTAGCAATTGCCGCATTCTATGATTATGAGATATGGCAAATGGACGTCAAAACGGCATTCCTTAATGGTTTCCTTAAGGAAGAATTGTATATGATGCAGCCGGAAAGTTTTGTCGATCCTAAGAATGCTGACAAGGTGTGCAAGCTCCAACGCTTGATCTATGGGCTGGTGCAAGCATCTCGGAGTTGGAACATTCGTTTTGATGAGATGATCAAAGCGTTTGGGTTTATGCAGACTTATGGAGAAGCCTGCATTTACAAGAAAGTGAGTGGGAGCTCGGTAGCATTTCTCATATTGTATGTGGATGACATACTGTTGATGGGAAATGATACATAATTCTTGGAAAGCATGAAGGCCTACTTGAACAAGTGTTTTTCAATGAAGGATCTTGGAGAAGCTGCTTACATATTAGGCATCAAGATCTATAGAGATAGATCGAGACGCCTCATTGGTCTTTCACAGAGTACATACCTTGACAAGATATTGAAGAAGTTCAATATGGATCAGTCAAAGAAGGGGTTCTTGCCTGTGTTGCAAGGCACGAGATTGAGCACGGCTCAATGCCCGACCACGGCAGAAGATAGAGAAAAGATGAGTGTCGTCCCCTATGCCTCGGCCATAGGGTCTATCATGTATGCCATGCTGTGTACCAGAACTGATGTAAACCTTGCCGTAAGTTTGGTAGGAAGGTACCAAAGTAATCCCGGCATGGAACACTGGACAACGGTCAAGAATATCCTGAAGTACCTGAAGAGGACTAAGGATATGTTTCTCGTTTATGGAGGTGACGAAGAGCTCATCGTAAAGGGTTACGTCAATGCTAGCTTCGACACAGATCTGGATGACTCTAAGTCACAAACCGGATACGTGTATATTTTGAATGGTGGGGCAGTAAGCTGGTGCAGTTACAAGCAAAGTGTTGTGGCGGGATCTACATGTGAAGCGGAGTACATGGCAGCCTCAGAGGCAGCACAAGAAGCAATCTGGGTGAAGGAGTTCATTATCGATCTAGGAGTCATTCCCAATGCGTCGGGCCCGATGACTCTCTTTTGTGACAACACTGGAGCTATTGCCCTAGCCAAGGAGCCCAGGTTTCACAGGAAGACCAGGCATATCAAGCGTCGCTTCAACTCCATTCGTGAAAGTGTTCAAAATGGAGACATAGATATTTGTAAAGTACAAACGGACCTGAATGTAGCAGGTCCGTTGACTAAACCTCTCCCTAGAGCAAAACATGATCAACACTAGAACTCTATGGGTGTTCGATTCATCATAATATAACAAGATTATTGACTCTAGTGCAAGTGGGAGACTGTTGGAAATATGCCCTAGAGGCAATAATAAAATGGTTATTATTATATTTCCTTGTTCATGATAATTGTCTATTGTTCATGCTATAATTGTGTTATCCGGAAATTGTAATACATGTGTGAATACATAGACCACAACACATCCCTAGTGAGCCTCTAGTTGACTAGCTCATTGATCAAAAGATAGTCATGGTTTCCTGACTATGGACATTAGATGTCATTGTTAATGGGATCACATCATTAGGAGAATGATGTGATGGACAAGACCCAATCCTAAGCATAGCTCAAAGATCGTGTAGTTCGTTTGCTAGAGCTTTTCCGAATGTCAAGTATCATTTCCTTAGACCATGAGATTGTGCGACTCCCGGATACCGTAGGAGTGCTTTGGGTGTGCCAAACGTCACAACTTAAGTGGGTGACTATAAAGGTGCAATACGGGTATCTTCGAAAGTGTCTGTTGGGTTGGCACGAATCGAGACTGGGATTTGTCACTCCGTATGATGGAGAGGTATCTTTGGCCCACTCGGCAATGCATCATCATAATGAGCTCAATGTGACCAAGTGGTTGATCACGGGATCATGCATTACGGTACAAGTAAAGTGACTTGCCGGTAAAGAGATTGAACGAGGTATTGGGATACCGACGATCGAGTCTCGGGCGAGTAACGTACCGATTGACAAAGGGAATTGTATACGGGATTGATTGAATCCACGACATCGCGGTTCATCTGATGAGATCATCGAGGAGCATGTGGGAGCCAACATGGGTATCCAGATCCCACTGTTGGTTATTGACCGGAGAGTCGTCTCGGTCATGTCTGCATGTCTCCCGAACCCGTAGGGTCTACACACTTAAGGTTCGATGACACTAGGGTTGTTGAGAAATTAGTATGCGGTAACCCGAAAGTTTTTAGGAGTCCCGGATGAGATCCCGGACGTCACGAGGAGTTCCAGAATGGTCCGGAGGTGAAGAATTGTATATAGGAAGTCCAGTTCCGGCCACCGGGAAAGTTTCGGGGTCACCGGTATTGTACCGGGACCACCGGAAGGGTCCCGGGGGTCCATCGGGTGGGGCCACCTATCCCGGAGGGCCCTATGGGCTGAAGTGGGAGGGGAACCAGCCCCTTATGCTCCTAGGGTTAGAAACCCTAGCGGTGGGGGTGTAACACCCTCGATGCAACTATATCTCCCACGTGTCGAGGCACGACTTAGAGGCATAATCGCATTGAAGGCATATGTCGCAAGTAAGGTAATTTTTACAACATCCCATGTAATATAATTTATAAAAGGGGAGATAGCATAGTTGGCTTACACTCGCCATGTCAAACAAGGTACATAAATAACATTACATCATCCAAACACTCATGGCCTGACTACGGTGCCAAAATAAAGATAACCAACATGCGACACGGTCCCGATCAGCCCCAACTGGGCACCACTACTGATCATCAGGAAAGGAAACATAGTAACATTGAGAGTCCTCATCGAACTCCCACTTGAGCTCGAGCGCGTCACCTGGAGCGGAATCATCAGGCCCTGCATCTGGTGTAATAGTAATCTGTGAGTCACAGGGACTCAGCAATCTCGACCCTCGCGATCAAGACTATTTAAGCTTATAGGTAAGGCAAGGTAAAATATATGTGGAGCTGCAGCAAGCGACTAGCATATATGGTGGCTATCCTATTCGCAAGAGAGAGCGAGAAGAGGAGCAAAGCGCGAGCGAGAAACTAGAGAGCAACCTGCGCAAACATTACTCCAACACCGTGTCCACTTCCCGTACTCCGCCTAGAAGAGGCCATCATGGTAACACACTCAGTTGATTCATTTTAGTTAAGTTAAGGTTCAAGTTATCTACAACCAAACATTAACAAATTCCCATCTACCCATAACCGTGGGCACGGCTTTCGAAAGTTCAAATCCCTGCAGGGGAGTCCCAATTTAGCCCATGACAAGGTCTCACGGTCAACGAAGGAATAGACCTCCTCCCGAGACGTTCCGATCAGACTCGGTATCTCGGTTCTTCAAGACACTTCGACAGGTTAAAACAAATCCAGCAACACCGCCCGAATGTGCCGACAAATCCCGATAGGAGCTGCACATATCTCTTTTTCAGGGCACACTCAGATTGTCCAAACTTCCGGTAGGCCAGCCCAGAGTTGCCCCTGGTGGCCACCGGCGGCTGACGAGGTGGACCAACACTCAGAGGAGCACTGGCCCGGGGGGGGGGGGGTTTAAAATAAGATGACCCTCGAGCTCCGGAAACCCAAGGGAAAAACGGGCTAGGTGGCAAATGGTAAAACCAAGGTTGGGCATTGCTGGAAAAACTTTAATCAAGGCGAACTATCAAGGGGTTCCCATTATAACCCAAACGCATAAGGAACGCAAAAACCAGGAACATAACACCGATATGACGGAAACTAGGGCGGCAAGAGTGGAACAAAACACTAGGCGAGAGGCCAAGCCTTCCACCCTTTACCAAGTGTATAGATGCATAAAGATAACAAATAATATAATGATATCCCAACAAGTAAATAAATGTTCCAACAAGGAATGGCCTCCAATCTTCACCTACAACTAGCAACGCTATAAGAGGGGCTGAGCAAAGCGGTAACATAGCCAATCAACGGTTTGCTAGGACATGGTGGGTTAGAGGTTTGACGTGGCAATTTGGGAGGCTTGAAAGCAAGTGGTAGGCATCGTAGCATTGGCATAGAAAAAGAGCGAGCATCTAGCAAAGCAAAGATAGTAGTGATTTCGAGGGTGTGATCATCTTGCCTGACAGTTGTCAGAGTTGACTGGATCCTCGAAAGCAAACTCAACAGGCTCCTCATTAGAGAACTCATCTCCCGGCTCTACCCAAACAAGACAAACAAGCAACAAGGACACAATCAACCACGTGCAAGGATCAAACAATATGATGCAAGGATGGTATGCTATGCGGGATGCGATGCGGGATGCATATGCAAGATTTGGCAAGGGATGCATGAACCTGGCCTCAACTTGGGAATCCAAGTGTGCCACTGGAAAGATGAGATGAAATCGCTTGAAAACGATATAAAGAACGCCGAAATCGGAGTTACGATTTGGAAATGGCAAGTGATTCAAATATGACACTGGTCTGCGATTTACAGCAAGTAGCCATCTAAATGCAACAAGATGAACATGCTACAGCACCCAAACATGACAACAAAATACATGACAGGGATGCATTCAAGATGCTTAACAAAAGTATAGCACTCAACTACGGTCAATTCATCCACTAACAGGTTCAAACAAGCATGGCAAAAATGCATATGGCAAACAGATTTCAGACTTAGTGAAATAAACACTTGTCTGGAATTTTAGATCAGGTAGCACTCTTCGGAGCAATAAAACTACATGCTACAGAACCTGAACATGGCAAATTAAAGCATGGCATGGAGCTACTCAAAGAGCTTAACAAAAGTCCCTTAGTGACCTTGAGCCAAAAGGGAACAGAAAATACAATTGCAAGAATGTGAACATGGCAAAAACATAATCAGTTCTCAGACTTAGTGAAAACTGGCACATGCTGAAACATATCTCAAGTAGGCATGTTTACTAGCTCGATACACTCACTATGGAGCAAGATATGAAAAGCTAAGCATAGATTTATCAAGAATACACAAAATGCAAGCTATACATGGCAAGAACAATAGCATAGCATGCACGGATCAACTATAACATCCTCGGCAAAATCGCTAACAAGTAGACAATCTGCCCAGATTCACAAAGTAGCAAAAGTAGAGCTCGATTGACTCATGCTAGGGTGCTCCATAATTGAAAACAAAGACATGGATGGATATAGCCCTACAAGATTAACAAAACATCCTTACTGATCATCCTGAAAAGAGGCACGGATCACTAGGAAACAACATGAACATATGGCATCGTGAGATAAACAGGTCAAGGACTTAGTGGAAATGCTAAGTCCCTGAAATCAGCATTACCAAGTGCACCACTTTGCAAGCTCGTGCTAGTCACCACACACATCACAAAAATACATGGTTTGCACCTCTAGAAAGATGACAAAACCCTTAACAAAACATATGTAGAACTCAGGCGCATATCATGCACACATTAATCATGGCAAAAATGAGAAATATCTAAATGGAGCAGCGGATCTGACAATTAACTCAAGCAGCCCTCTTCTAACAGAATTTCGGGCATCAAGATAAACTCAAATGAAAATGATGCACTGGAATGAAATTATGTACTCTTTGAGATGAACATTTTGATATGCTATATGCCAAAAACGGAGTTACGGATGCGGAGATACGACACGATGAACAGGAGCATATGGATCTGGGATTTTTGGGACTTCCGAGGTTCGCCGGGTTCTTGCCGGTGTCGATGGCCGTGCGGCGGCCGGAGTAGAGGGAGGAAGAGGAGGCCGAGGGGAGGAGAGGCCGGGGCGGCGCCGGTGGTGACGGGCGGCGCGGGACCGGAGCGGTGGCCAGGCAGGGCGGCCATGGCGATGGTGGCGGCGGCCGGAGTGGCGGAGCGGCGAAGGCCCGACGATGGCGCGTGGCGGCGCCGGCGGCCGGTCGCGGGGGAGAGGCGGCGCGGTGCGGGAAGGAGGCGGCGGGGCGACGTGGGCCGCGGGGGCCGGGAACGGGCCCGAGCGGGCCTGGCGGTGGGGGGCGACGATGTGGTCACGAGGGCACCACGTGGCAGCTCCCGGTTGGGGCGGCGGCGATGTCCGGCCCGGACGGACGTGTCCGGCAGGCGCGGAGACGATTTTTAGGGTTTTGGACGAGGGGGATCCGGATTTTTCGAGGAGGACCTATTTATAGGCATAGAGGGAGCTAGGAGAGTCCAAATGAGGTGCGATTTTTGGCCACGCGATCGTGATCGAACGATCTAGATGATGGAGAGGGTTTTGGTGGGTTTTGGGCCAAAATGGAGGGGTGTTGGGCTGCAACGCACACGAGGCCTTTTCGGTCCCTTGGTTAACCATTGGAGTATCAAACGAAGTCCAAATGATACGAAACTTGACAGGCGGTCTACCGGCAGTAAACCAAGGCCGCTTGGCAAGTCTCGGTCCAATCCGGAAATGTTTAATTCCCACACACGAAAGAAATCTAGAAATGACCACCGGAGGAGAACGAAGCGTCAGAATGCAAAACGGACAACGGGGAAAATGCTCGGATGCATGAGATGAACACGTATGCAAATGCAATGCACGTGATGACATGATATGAGATGCATGACAACGATAACAACACACGGAGACAAAAACCCGAACCTGAGAAAATAAAATAACTTAACGCCGGAAACGGCAAGAGTTGGAGTACAAATTCGGAAAGTTACATTCGGGGTGTTACAACACTCCACCACTACGAAAGGATCTCGTCCCGAGATCTAGGACTGAAAGAACGCCGGGTACTCAGAATGGAGGAGATCCTCGCGTTCCCAGGTAGCTTCACGGTCGGAATGGTGTGACCACTTGACTTTGAGGAATTTGATTGACTTATTGCGAGTCTTGCGTTCAGTCTCCTCGAGAATAGCAACTGGGTGCTCATGGTAGGAGAGATCTTCTTGGAGCTCAATGTCCTCGAAGTTGACGGTGCGGTCAGGAGTCTTGAAGCACTTTCGGAGCTGAGAGACATGGAACACATCATGAACATTTGCAAAGTTTGAAGGAAGCTCGAGTTGATAGGCGAGATCGCCTCTCTTTATGACAATCTTGAAAGGTCCCACATATCTAGGGGCAAGCTTCCCTTTGATACCGAAGTGACGAGTACCTTTCATAGGAGAGACACGGAGGTAAACATGATCTCCGATCTCAAAAGCCAAATCACGGTGCTTACTGTCATAGTAGCTCTTCTGGCGAGATTGGGCTGCTTTGAGGTTATCACGAATGACTTTGCACATTTCCTCTGCCTCTGTGATTAAGTCATTTACGAGAAGCTGACGTTCACCAGTTTCAGACCAGTTGAGAGGGGTACGGCACTTCCTACCATACAGAATTTCAAAAGGGGCCTTGCCCGAACTTGCTTGAAAACTGTTGTTGTAGGAGAATTCATCATAAGGAAGACAATCCTCCCACTTCATGCCGAAGGAGATCACAGAAGCCCTGAGCATATCTTCAAGAATCTGGTTGACACGCTCGACTTGACCGCTAGTTTGAGGATGGAAAGCTGTGCTGAAGCAGATGTTGGTGCCCATGGCCTTCTGAAAAGAATCCCAAAACTTGGAGGTAAAGATGCTGCCACGGTCTGAAGAGATCACTTGTGGGATACCGTGGAGAGAGACAATCCGAGAGGTATAGATTTCCGCCAATTGAGCTGCAATGATCGACTCTTTGATAGGCAGAAAATGAGCCACTTTAGTGAGTTTGTCGATGACAACGAATATAGCATCATTGCCACGCTTGGACTTTGGAAACCCAGTCACAAAGTCCATTTCAATGTGGTCAAACTTCCATTCTGGAATGGCAAGAGGTTGGAGGAGACCAGCTGGCCTTTGGTGTTCTGCCTTCACTCTTCTGCAGACATCACATTCAGTCACGAATTGAGCAATTTCACGCTTCATTCGAGTCCACCAATAAGCCTGCTTGAGGTCCTGATACATCTTCGTGCTCCCAGGGTGGATGGAGAGGAGAGAATTGTGAGCCTCATTCATGATCACTTTACGGAGGTCACCTTTGGGCACAACAATACGATCCTGGAAGAAGAGAGTATCCTTGTCATCAAGACGGTAGCACTTGTACTTGGGTTGACTCTTGGCAATCCCAATCTTCACCTTTTTCACCATAGCATCAAGAAGCTGGGCTTGGCGAATCTGGTCTTCCAAGGTAGGAGAGACTTGAAGGTTGGCGAGGAAACCTTGAGGAACAACTTGCAGATTAAGCTTGCGGAAGGCTTCACAAAGCTCGGGTTGATAAGGCTTGAGAATCAGACTGTTGCAATACGCCTTTCTGCTCAAAGCGTCAGCAATCACATTGGCCTTGCCTAGAGTATACTCGATACTCGGATTATACTCTTGAATCATTTCGACCCATCGAGTTTGCCTGAGGTTGAGATTAGGCTGAGTGAAGATGTACTTGAGACTCTTGTGGTCAGTGAAGATGTCCACTTTTCTTCCCAATAGAAGATGTCTCCAAGTCAAAAGAGCATGCACAACTGCCGCCAACTCGAGATCATGAGTGGGGTAGTTCTTCTCATTAGGCTTCAACTGGCGAGAGGTATAAGCAACAACTTTATTCTCTTGCATCAATACTGCGCCAAGACCTTGGAGAGAGGCATCACAAAAGACCTCATACGGCTTGGATTCATCAGGCGGAGTCAGAACTAGAGCAGTGATCAATTTCTCTTTCAAAGTGTTGAAAGCAATGTCACACTCCGGAGACCAAACGTACTTGACGTGCTTCTAGAGAAGATTTGAGAGAGGCTTCGCGATCTTAGAGAAGTTTTCAACGAATCTTCGGCAGTAGCTTGCAAGACCGAGGAAGCTGCGGAGTTGCTTCACGTTCTGAGGAGGTTCCCAATTCACAATTGCAGACACCTTCTCAGGATTCACGGCAATGCCCTTGGCAGAGATGATATGACCAAGATAAAGAACCTCATCGAGCCAAAATTCGCACTTGGAGAACTTGGCGTAGAACTGATGTTCTCTGAGCTTATCAAGAACCAAACGCAAGTGCTTGGCATGATCTTCCTTGTTCTTCCAGAAAACCAGAATGTCGTCGAGATAGACCAAAACGAAGTCATTGGTGTAGGCGTTGAAGATGAAGTTCATCATGCGAGAGAAAGTCGGAGGAGCGTTGACGAGGCCAAAAGACATGACAGTGTATTCATATGAACCATAGCTTGTCCTGAAAGCCGTCTTGAGAATATCTTGCTCACGGATACGAATCTAATGATAACCTATACGGAGATCAAGCTTGGAGAATACTTGGGCACCTTTGAGTTGTTTGAATAGCTCGTTGATGTTGGGAAGTGGGTATTTGTTCTTGATGGTCTTCTTGTTCAATGGACGGTAATCAACACAAAGTCGGTCCGTTCCATCCTTCTTCTTCACAAAAAGAACACCACAACCCCACGGAGAAGAACTAGGCCGGATAAGACCCATTTTCTCTTGAATATTGAGTTGCTTCTTCAGCTCCTTCAACTCTTCAGGTCCGAGCTTGTAAGGACGCTTGCACACAGGTTCCGTGCCGGGTTCAAGATCAATAACGATTTCAAATGGCCGGTGCGGAGGCATTCCTGGAAGCTCTTCTGGAAAGACGTCTTGATATTCGCAAATGACTGGAATCTGCGAGATGGCATCGAGTTCACCCTTCTCATTGAGAGAAAACAGACGGATGGTATTATCCCGAGCGGCAAAGACAATTACATCCTCAGACGAATGAGTCAATTGAATCTGTCTGGCTGCACAATCAAGCTGAGCCTTGTGCTTAGCAAGCCAATCCATCCCGAGAATAAGATCAATATCCGAGTTACCAAGAACAATTGGAGAAGCCAGAAACTTGAAATCACCCATCATGATAGAAATATCCGGAATCTCGTGGTTAGCGAGCAAACATTTACCCGGAGAGACAACTGCTAACGGACTATGCATAACTTGGGAAGTCAACTCATCCTTAGATGCAAAAGGCTTCGAGATTAAACAATGCGATGCACCAGTATCAAAAAGTACTTTTGCAGGAACATCGTTAACAGGAAGGTTACCCATGATGACATCTGACGAATCCTCTGCCTGAGCTGCATTCATCAAGTTGACCTTGGCGTGCTTGGGATTATGCTTGACCACAGCTGTACTTGCCGATCTGACAGGAGGAGGAGGAGAAAGACGTCTCTGGTTGAAACACTTGTTGGCATAGTGACCCTTTTGTTGGCACTTGTTGCACGTGACCTCTGAAAGCGGACGGTGATACGGAGCACTCGATCTTGGAGCTTGAGACGAAGTCTTGTTCTGAAAGCCAGGGTTGGGTGGGTGGTAAGAACCACTGCCACCTTTGCTCTTCTGCTGATATGGCTGACGGAACGGAGGAGGAGGAAGCCAATACTTCTGCTGCTTGGCCACTTGAGTAGAGGAAGAAGGAGTAACATCTCTGACTCACTTCTTGGAAGCATCACACCTCAACTGAGAAGCCTCTTGCTTCAGTGCCATGTTGTAGAACTCATCGTACCTCAAGGGCTCAAAGAGAACAAGAGCTAGCTGGATTTCTTCTCTGAGACCACCCCTGAACTGGTATATCATGCTCTTCTCATCAGGGACGTCCTGCTTGGCAAAGCGGGTGAGCTTCTGAAACAACTTGTTGTAGCCATAGACAGACAAAGAGCCTTGCTTCAGGTTGCGGAATTCCTTATGCTTGCTTTCAACCACGCTTTGAGGGATATGGTGAGCTCTGAAATCTTGACGGAATTCATCCCAAGTGATAACACGTCCACCCCTGGAGTCCTTGTACTGCTGGAACCGTTCTGCAGCTTGATCTTTGAGTTGGAAGGAAGCGAACTTGACAAAGTCCTCAGGCCTGACGTTACTGCACTTGAAATGCTTGCACAGATCCACAAGCTAAATCATCAGCATCGGTTGCCTCAACACAATTGCTAAAAGTCTTTGGCCCGTTAGCAAGGAACTGGTTGAGTGTAGCAGAGTGATTCTGATTGTTGCCTTGGTTCCCTTGGTTGCCTAGATTGCGCTCTTGAAGAATTTGCATGATCAACTGTGTGTTTGCATTGGTTGTGGCCATCACAGCTTGCCATGCCTCGGGAAGAGGTGGAGGTGGTGGCGGATCAGGATTCGGAGTCGTGTGCGTTGGAGGAGCCATCCTGAAGAGGTTGACATCCATTAGCACATTGATAGACAATTATTGAAGCTGAATCCAACAGAATGAAAATTGCAACATATAGTCTTCACATCCGAACAAAATGAATGAATGCACTCCTCTTGAAATGGTCACATATCCATAAATTGAGAAGCCACTTAGAATTAAGGTAGAGAAATAAATCAACAAGGTATGGATCAAGAACGAATAATCGGTAAGAAATCCCAATCTCAAACCAATATCCGTGGAAGAAGAACTAGAGCTACGAGTATTCCCACCTATGAAACTCCCGAACTTTTCCGGTTATGCAATCAGGTGTTGGGGATACAGGGGAAGCATAATATCTCACCCAAATCTAGCTAATCCTACATCCAGCTGTATCCATCCTTCAACACATAACCGAGAAAAAACTTCGGAAACCATCTACCTCAACCTTCGAAAAGCATCCGTTATACAAGTTATGGCGATACTCCCGAACTCCCACCCCAGTATTGGGTGGCGTCGAGGTTATCTCACCAACGAACTGCATAAAAGAGATTTTCGATGTCGGCGTACTAAACTCAGGTATTCCAGAACTGCAACGATAAAATTATGACGACAACACCTTAGAGCTCAACTCCCCGGGACACTTCCACAAAACCCCTGACAGGAGGCAGCAAGACAATGTTCTCATCATAAAACCATCGGAATGATTCCAAGATACCCGTGTGATCCTAATTTTTTTTAGTGAAATTTGAGAAGAGAAGAGTCAAAACTCTACGTCAGGATGCCTTACCAGAGCGATGAGGAGACTGGGAAGTAAAAAGAATTCCTAAACTCTCCGATATATAATTCCTAAATGACTCAAAACATTTTTCTAGACACAACTCGGCTGCTAAAAACGATCAAGCAATGGGGCTCCTAAGGTCGGGGAAGGCTTTGATTACCAACTTGTAACACCCTCGATGCGACCTTATCTCCCACGTGTCGAGGCACGACTTAGAGGCATAATCGCATTGAAGGCATATGTCGCAAGTAAGGTAATCTTACAACATCCCATGTAATATAATTAATAAAAGGGGAGATAGCATAGTTGGCTTACACTCGCCACGTCAAACAAGGTACATAAATAACATTCATCCAAACACTCATGGCCCGACTACGGTGCCAAAATAAAAGATAACCCAACATGCGACACGGTCCCGATCACCCCCAACTAGGCACCACTACTGATCATCAGGAAAGGAAACATAGTAACATTGAGAGTCCTCGTCGAACTCCCACTTGAGCTCGAGCGCGTCACCTGGAGCAGAATCATCAGGCCCTGCATCTGGTGTAATAGTAATCTGTGAGTCACAGGGACTCAGCAATCTCGCACCCTCGTGATCAAGACTATTTAAGCTTATAGGTAAGGCAAGGTAAAAATATATGTGGAGCTGCAGCAAGCGACTAGCATATATGGTGGCTATCCTATTCGAAAGAGAGAGCGAGAAGAGGAGCAAAGCGCGAGCGAGAAACTAGAGAGCAACCTGCGCAAACATTACTCCAACATAGGAGAATGATGTGATGGACAAGACCCAATCCTAAGCATAGCTCAAAGATCGTGTAGTTCGTTTGCTAGAGCTTTTCCGAATGTCAAGTATCATTTCCTTAGACCATGAGATTGTGCAACTCCCGGATACCGTAGGAGTTCTTTGGGTGTGCCAAACGTCACAACTTAAGTGGGTGACTATAAAGGTGCACTACGGGTATCTCCAAAAGTGTCTGTTGGGTTGGCACGAATCGAGACTGGGATTTTTCACTCCGTATGACGGAGAGGTATCTCTGGGCCCACTCGGTAATGCATCATCATAATGAGCTCAATGTGACCAAGTGGTTGATCACGGGATCATGCATTACGGTACGAGTAAAGTGACTTGCCGGTAAAGAGATTGAACGAGGTATTGGGATACCGACGATCGAGTCTCGGGCGAGTAACGTAACGATTGACAAAGGGAATTGTATACGGGATTGATTGAATCCACGACATCGCTGTTCATCTGATGAGATCATCGAGGAGCATGTGGGAGCCAACATGGGTATCCAGATCCCGCTGTTGGTTAATGACCGGAGAGTCGTCTCGGTCATGTTTGCGTGTCTCCCGAACCCGTAGGGTCTACACACTTAAGGTTCGGTGACACTAGGGTTGTTGAGATATTAGTATGCGGTAACCCGAAAGTTGTTAGGAGTCCCGGATGAGATCCCTGACGTCACGAGGAGTTCCAGAATGGTCCGGAGGTGAAGAATTGTATATAGGAAGTCCAGTTTCGGCCACCGGGAAAGTTTCGGGGTCACCGGTATTGTACCGGGACCACCGGAAGGGTCCCGGGGGTCCATCGGGTGGGGCCACCTATCCCGGAGGGCCCCATGGGCTGAAGTGGGAGGGGAACCAGCCCCTTATGCGCCTAGGGTTAGAAACCCTAGGGGTGGGGTGTAACACCCTCGATGCGACTATATCTCCCACGTGTCGAGGCACAACTTAGAGGCATAATCGCATTGAAGGCATATGTCGCAAGTAAGGTAATCTTTACAACATCCGATGTAATATAATTAATAAAAGGGGAGATAGCATAGTTGGCTTACATTCGCCACGTCAAACAAGGTACATAAATAACATTACATCATCCAAACACTCATGGCCCGACTACGGTGCCAAAATAAAAGATAACCCAACATGCGACACGGTCCCGATCACCCCCAACTGGGCACCACTACTGATCATCAGGAAAGGAAACATAGTAACATTGAGAGTCCTCGTCGAACTCCCACTTGAGATCGAGCGCGTCACCTGGAGCGGAATCATCAGGCCCTGCATCTGGTGTAATAGTAATCTGTGAGTCACAGGGACTCAGCAATCTCGCACCCTCGCGATCAAGACTATTTAAGCTTATAGGTAAGGCAAGGTAAAAATATATGTGGAGCTGCAGCAAGCGACTAGCATATATGGTGGCTATCCTATTCGCAAGAGAGAGCGAGAAGAGGAGCAAAGCACGAGCGAGAAACTAGAGAGCAGCCTGCGCAAACATTACTCCAACAACGTGTCCACTTCCCGGACTCTGCCGAGAAGAGGCCATCACGGTAACACACTCAGTTGATTCATTTTAGTTAAGTTAAGGTTCAAGTTATCTACAACTGGACATTAACAAATTCCCATCTGCCCATAACCGCGGGCACGTCTTTCGAAAGTTCAAATCCCTGCACGGGAGTCCCAACTTAGCCCATGACAAGCTCTCACGGTCAACGAAGGAATAGACCTCCTCCCGAGATGTTCCGATCAGACTCGGTATCTCGGTTCTTCAAGACACTTCGACAGGTTAAAACAAATCCAGCAACACCGCCCGAATGTGCCGACAAATCCCGATAGGAGATGGACATATCTCTTTCTCAGGGCACACTCAGATTGTCCAAACTTCCAGTAGGCCAGCCCAGAGTTGCCCCTGGTGGCCACCGGCGGCTGACGAGGTGGACCAACACTCAGAGGAGCACTGGCCCGGGGGGGTTTAAAATAAGATGACCCTCGGGCTCCAGAAACCCAAGGGAAAAAGGGGCTAGGTGGCAAATGGTAAAACCAAGGTTGGGCATTGCTGGAAAAACTTTAATCAAGGCGAACTATCAAGGGGTTCCCATTATAACCCAAACGCATAAGGAACGCAAAAACCGGGAACATAACACCAATATGACGGAAACTAGGGCGGCAAGAGTGGAACAAAACACTAGGCGAGAGGCCAAGCCTTCCACCCTTTACCAAGTGTATAGATGCATAAAGATAACAGATAATATAATGATATCCCAACAAGTAAATAAATGTTCCAACAAGGAACGGCCTCCAATCTTCACCTGCAACTAGCAACGCTATAAGAGGGGCTGAGCAAAGCGGTAACATAGCCAATCAACGGTTTGCTAGGACATGGTGGGTTAGAGGTTTGACATGGCAATTTGGGAGGCTTGAAAGCAAGTGGTAGGCATCGTAGCATTGGCATAGCAAAAGAGCGAGCATCTAGCAAAGCAAAGATAGTAGTGATTTCGAGGGTATGATCATCTTGCCTGCTCAGTTGTCAGAGTTGACTGGATCCTCGAAAGCAAACTCAACGGGCTCCTCATTAGCGAACTCGTCTCCCGGCTCTACCCAAACAAGACAAACAAGCAACAAGGACACAATCAACCACGTGCAAGGATCAAACAATATGATGCAAGGATGGTATGCTATGCGGGATGCGATGCGGGATGCATATGCAAGATTTGGCAAGGGATGCATGAACCTTGCCTCAACTTGGGAATGCAAGTGTTCCACTGGAAAGATGAGATGAAATCGCTTGAAAACGATATAAAGAACTCCGGAATCGGAGTTACGATTTGGAAATGGCAAGCGATTCAAATATGACACCGGTCTGCGATTTACAGCAAGTAGCCATCTAAATGGAACAAGATGAACATGCTACAGCACCCAAACATGACAACAAAATACATGACAGGGATGCATTCAAGATGCTTAACAAAATTCTAGCACTGAGCTACAGCCAATTCATCCATTAACAGGTTCAAACAAGCATGGCAAAAATGCATATGGCAAACATATTTCAGACTTAGTGAAATAAACACTTGTCTGGAATTTCAGATCCGGTAGCACTCTTCGGAGCAACAAAACTACATGCTACAGAACCTGAACATGGCAAAGTAAAGCATGGCATGGAGATACTCAAAGATCTTAACAAAAGTCCCTTAGTGACCTTGAGCCAAAAGGGATCATAAAATACAATTGCAAGCATGTGAACATGGCAAGAACATAATCAGTTCTCAGACTTAGTGAAAACTGGCACATGCTGAAACATATCTCAAGTAGTCATGTTTACGACCTCGATGCACTCACTACGGAGCAAGATATGAAAAGCTAAGCATAGATCTCTCAATAATACACAAAATGCAAGCTAGACATGGCAAGAACAATAGCATAGCATGCACGGATCAACTATAACATCCTCGGCAAAATCGCTAACAAGTAGACAATCTGCCCAGATTCACAAAGTAGCAAAATTAGAGCTTGATTGACTCAATCTAGGGTGCTCCATAATTGCAAACAAAGATATGGATGGATATAGAACTACAAGATTAATAAAACATCCTTACTGATCATCCTCAAAAGAGGCATGGATCACTAGGAAACAACATGAACATATGACATCATGAGATAAACAGGTCAAAGACTTAGTGGAAATGCTAAGTCCCTGAAATCAGCATTACCAAGTGCACCACTTTGCAAGCTCGTGCTAGTCACCACACACATCACAAAAATACATGGGTTGCACCTCTGGAAAGATGACAAAACCCTTAACAAAACATATGTAGAACTCAGGGGCATATCATGCACACATTAATCATGGCAAAAATGACAAATATCTAAATGGAGCAGCGGATCTGACAATTATCTCAAGTAGCCCTCTTCTAACAGCATTTCGGGCATCAAGATGAACTCAAATGAAAATGATGCACTGGAATGAAATGATTTACTCTCTGAGATGAACATTTTGATATGCTATATGCCAAAAACGGAGTTACGGATGCGGAGATACGACACAATGAACAGGAGCATATGGATCTGGGATTTTTGGGACTTAGAGGAAAAACCACCTCCCAGATCTAGGGTTTGCACGTGCCCCGAGGTTCGTCGGGTTCTTTCCGGCGTTGATGGCCGTGCGCCGGCCGGAGTAGAGGGAGGAAGAGGAGGCCGAGGGGAGGAGAGGCTGGGGCGGCGCCGGTGGTGGCGGGCGGCACAGGACCGGAGCGGTGGCCGGGCGGGGCGGCCATGGCGATGGTGGCGGTGGCCGGAGTAGCGGAGCGGCGAAGGCCCGGCGATGGCGCGTGGCGGCGCAGGCGGCCGGTCGCGGGGGAGAGGCGGCGCGGTGCGGGAAGGAGGCGGCGGGGCGACGTGGGCCGCGGGGGCCGGGAACGGGCCCGAGCGGGCCTGGCGGCGCGGGGCAACGATGTGGTCACGGGGGCACCACGTGGCAGCTCCCGGTTGGGGCGGCGGCAATGTCCGGCCCGGACGGACGTGTCCGGCCGGCGCGGAGACGATTTTTAGGGTTTTGGACGAGGGGGGTCCGGATTTTTCGAGGAGGACCTATTTATAGGCATAGAGGGAGCTAGGAGAGTCCAAATGAGGTGCGGTTTTCGGCCACGCGATCGTGATCGAACGATCTAGATGATGGAGAGGGTTTTGGTGGGTTTTGGGCCAAAATGGAGGGGTGTTGGGCTGCAACACACACGAGGCCTTTTCGGTCCCTTGGTTAACCGTTGGAGTATCAAACGAAGTCCAAATGATACGAAACTTGACAGGCGGTCTACCGGCAGTAAACCAAGGCCGCTTGGCAAGTCTCGGTCCAATCCGGAAATGTTTAATCCCCACACACGAAATAAAGCTAGAAATGACCACTGGAGGAGAACGAAGCGCCGGAATGCAAAATGGACAACGGGGAAAATGCTCGGATGCATGAGATGAACACGTATGCAAATGCAATGCACGTGATGACATGATATGAGATGCATGACAACGATAACAATAGACGGAGATAAAAACCAGAACCCGAGAAAATAAAATAACTTAACGCCGGAAACGGCAAGAGTTGGAGTACATATTGGGAAAGTTACATCCGGGGTGTTACATGGGGGGCGCCCCACTTGGCTTGGGGGGCAAGCCACCCCCTTGGCCGCCGCCCCCCCCCCCCCATCTAGATGGGATCTAGAGGGGCCGGTGCCCCCCTGGACCCCTATATAAAGAGGGGGGGAGGGAGGGCTGCGCACCCTAGCCCTTGGCGCCTCCCTCTCCTTCTCGCTGAGCTTGGCGAAGCCCTGCCGAGAACACCGTTGCTTCCACCACCACGCTGTCGTGCTACTGGATCTCCATCAACCTCTCCTTTCCCCTTGCTGGATCAAGAAGGAGGAGATGTCTTCCCAACCGTACGTGTGTTGAATGCGGAGGTGCCGTCCGTTCGGCACTCGGTCGTCGGTGATTTGGATCACGACGAGTACAACTCCATCAACCCCGTTCTCTTGAACGCTTCCACGCACGATCTACAAGGGTATGTAGATGCACTCCCCTTTCCCTCGTTGCTAGATAACTCCATAGATTGATCTTGGTGATGCGTAGAAAATTTTAAATTCTGCTACGTTCCCCAACAAGGAGGAGCCTCCGCAGTGGGACTAGTGGATTCCCGCCCCTCGGTACCCCTACTACCATCCATAGTTCTGATCGATTACTAAGTTAGGCCAAAAGCCTAAGCTTGGGGGAGTACGTGTTTATCGAACATTACATTCGTGACCACTTATTCATCCTGTCGGTGTTCACACTTTTTCATTGTATCATCCATGTTTAAATTTTATTTTTCTTGCTTTCTTCTTGTGTGTTTGAAAAACTTTAGAAAAATCAAAAAAATTAGTTGTAGCTAGTTTACTTCCCATGCATGCTTAGCTGTAGTATTAAAAAGAAAACCCAAAAATATTTCCTTGTTCTTCTCTTGCTTGTTGGGATCTTTCCCGTGTAAATAGTATTTCTCGTTTTTTCTTTTACCTCTTATTTGCTTGTTCAAGAAAAACCAAAAACTCCAAAAATATTTCAGTGTGTTTCTCTGAAGTTCTTTTCCTTTTATTCGAGTTGTGACAAGGAGAAAACCACGATGAAAATGTTGAGAGGCTCTCATATGAATAATTGTTGATCTAATAAAGAGCCCATTTTACCTTGTCTTCTCCTGTTGAATAAAATGTTTGCAGATTCCAGCTTAGTCCATGGCACTCTTGCACTATTATTATTTTCACATCGTTCAGTCGTGCAAGTGAAAGGCAATAATGACGATATTTGATGAACTGGCCGTGGCAGAGAGAAACTGGTATGAACTCGACTCGTTATGTTCGTGTAAATATGTTTAACCTAATATCCATGATTCAGCCCATTATGATTAAACATGTTTGCAATGATAATTAGAGATTATAGTTTCTCATGCCATGCATAAGTTGCTGGGAGTGGATAATGACTTATCTTGGATATCAACATTGCGTTAAAATGATTGTGATGTAGTATGATGATATGGTATCCTCCTCTGAATGTTCGAGTGGCTTGACTTGGCACATGTTCATGCATGTAGTTGAATCAAAACCAACATAGCCTCTATGATATTTATGTTCATGGTGTTCATATCCTACTCATGCTAGTGTCCAATGTTACTTACGCATAATGCATGATCATGATCGTTGTTGCTCTCTAGCTGGCCGCCTCTCAATCTAATTGCTAGCCTTCGCTTGTACTAAGTGGGGATTGTGCTTGTACATCAAAAACCCTGAACCCAAAGTTATTCTAGATGAGTCCACCATATCTACCTATGTGCGGTATTACCCTGTCATCCTAAGTAAATTTGCATGTGCCACCTCTAAAAACTTCTAAAAAATATATCCGTTTTGTGTGCCTTGGTCATTCATGGAACGATAGGAGGTAGTCGGTATCTTCCATGCTAAGGGGGTTATTCTCAGGTCGAGTGTTTATTCACTCGCCATCGCACGAGAAAAGGGCGGTAATAGGGATGCCCAGTCCCAAACTGCAAAATACAAAAAGAGTTAATCGCTTGAATAAGCAAACAAAAACTCCTAGTGGAGTCAAAACCTTTACTTTTTATCGCTTGGGAACCGCCACTATCTTGTTTAGCATGGGAGATATTGATAACTGATAGTCGTGAAGTAAATGAGAAGGGTGCATGTCTCAAAATATCATTTACCTCTGTTTTAAAAACTTGAGCTCTGGCACCTCTGCAAATCACTGCTTCCCTCTGCGAAGGGACTATCTATTTACTTTTATGTTGTGTCATCACCTTCTAAAGCAAGCGCTAGAACCTGAGAGCATAGCTGTCATGACTTATGCATTGTGTGTAGCTAATGTTGGGTGCGTCATGACTAGATCTTTTCTACCATGAATTACAATGTTTAGTCGCTTCTTGGACTTTGGAGGTGTTCTGCATTTATATTTTGCGGTCTCGGAAAGGGCTAGCGAGATACCACTATTGTCATATTATATCATGGTTGTTTTGACAATGTGTTGCCGTTTGAGATGTCTTATTATTGCTCGCTAGCTGATTATGTCATTGATATGAGTTAATATAATCTTTAAGAGTTATTGTCGGCATGGTTAGTTATAATGTTGGCTGAAAACCTGGGTGATGTTTAAGTTTATTTATGCAAACAAGAGCAAAAGAGTTCGTAAAAGTTTTTCTTTTTCATTTTCAGTTTATCAACTGAATTTCTTGAGGACAAGTAAAGGTTTAAGATTGGGGGAGTTGATACGTCTCCAACGTATCCACTTTGACTAACGCCTTTCCTCTTGTTTTGGACTCTAATTTGCATGAATTGAATGAAGCTAACATCGGATTGACGCTGTTTTCAGCAGAACTACCATGGTGTTGTTTTTGTGCATAAAGAAAAGTTCTCGGAAAGGAATAAAACTTTGCGAGGATTTTTTATATCAATAATAAGAATTTCCGGAGCCAAGACCCACCAGAGGGGGGGGGCACCTAAGTTCGCACAACCCACCAGGGCGCGCCCCCTCTCCTAGCGTGCCCAGGTGGGTTGTGCCCACCCGGTGGCCCCGCAGACCCTGAAACCCATGCTATAAAATCCTATTTTTCTAGAAAAAAAATCAGGGAGAAAGAATTATCACGATCCACGAGACGGAGCCGCCTCCACCTCCTGTTCTTCATCGGGAGGCCAGATCTGGAGTCCGCTTGGGGCTCTGGAGAGGGGGATCTTCGTTCTTCGTCATCACCAACCCTTCTCCATCGCCAATTCCATGATGCTCCCCACCGAGAGTGAGTAATTCCTTTGTAGGCTTGCTGGTCGGTGAGGAGTTGGATGAGATTCACCATGTAATCGAGTTAGTTTTGTTAGGGCTTGATCCCTAGTATCCACTATGTTCTTAGATTGATGTTGCTATGACTTTGCCATGCTTAATGCTTGTCACTTTGGGCCCAGGTGCCATGATTTTAGATCTGAACCGTTTATGTTATCACCATTATATCCAAGTTCTAGATCCGATCTTGCATGTTATAGTCACCTACTACGTGTTATGATCCGGCAATCCCAGAGTGACAATATCCGGGCCCACTCCCGGTGATGACCGTAGTTTGAGGAGATCATGTATTCACTATGTGTTAATGCTTTGTTCTGGTTCTCTATTAAAAGGAGGCCTTAATATCCCTTAGTTTCCAATATGGACCCCGCTGCCACGGGAGGGTAGGAAAAAATATGTCATGCAAGTTCTTTCCATAAGCATGTATGACTATTTACGGAATACATGCCTACATTATATCAATGAACTGGAGCTAGTGTTGTATAGCCCTAGGTTATAACTGTCTCATGATGAATATCATCCAACAAGTCACTGATCCAGTGCCTAGGAATTTATCTTATATTGTTCTTGCTAAGCTACTACTGCTATCACCATTGTTAGACTTGCTACAAAACTATTTCTATCACTATTACCGTTACTGTTACTGCTGCTACTATTATCAAAACTATCATACTACTTTGCTACTAATCACTTTGCTGCAGATAATTAATCTCCAGGTGTGGCTGAATTGACAACTCTGCTGCTAATACCTTCAAATATTCTCTGGATCCCCTTTTGTCGAATCTATAAATTTGGGTTGAATACTCTACCCTCCAAACCTGTTTTGATCCCCTATACTTGTGGGTTACCATTCATCTCTAAATTTCAAAATGAAATCCTATTTTATGTGCCTGTACCGCTCCTGAGGCGGTTAGGGGTGGCCGATATTTTTCCATGCTAGATATGTTATTCTCAAGATGAGTGTTTATTCACTTGTCATTGCACGAGAGTACGGCAAAGGTATTAGGGATGCCCAGTCCCAAAATGAAAAATGAATTTAATTTATCTTGTCAAATAATAAATTCCTTGGAAAGTATTGGTATGGAGGGCACCCGTGGATACTGTTAGCTATGGATTGTGAAAGAATGGTTGAAAAAGGAATAAACTTTAATTTCTGTTTGGGAACCGCCTATGATGTATTTAGCATGGAAAGTATTGGAAACTCTAAGTCGTTTTCGTTGACGGGAAAAGTATACCTCCCAAAATTATTTTTATCTCTTAGTTTAAGCTTTGAGCTCTAGCACCTCTACAAATCCCTACTTCCCTCCGCGAAGGGCCTTTCTATTTACATTATGCAATTTTATTTTTATTAGAGTCTCCATTTTTTCTTATAAAGCACCAACTAAGGGGCACTATGATCGTACTTGAGCATTGGTTGTAGCTAATATGCGAGTGTGTTTCATGAATGGATCAATGATTGAGCATGATGGGCTAGGGATATTGCTTTAGTATTCATATTTTGAAAGGCATGGTTGCTTGTTGGTATGCTTGAGTATTAAAGTCTGCATGTCAAAACTAGACTATTACTTTGAACCATATAAAAGTCCATATGTCCATGCCACAAAAGAATATAATATGTGATGACCATGTTAGGCAACATTCCACATCAAAAATTCTGTTTTTATCATATACCTACTCGAGGACGAGTAGGAATTAAGCTTGGGGATGCTACTACGTCTCCAATGTATCTATAATTTTGCTTGTTCCATGCTATTATATTATCATTCTTGGATGTTTTATAATCATTTTATAGCAACTTTACATCATTTTTGGGACTAACCTATTGACATAGTGCCCAGTGCGAGTTGCTATTTTTTGCTTGTTTTTTACTTCACAGAAAATCAATATCAAACGGAGTCCAAACGCAGTGAAACTTTTTGGAGATTTTTTTTGAACCAAAAGACATCCAGTGGGCCGAAGAAGTACCAGAGTGGTGCCCCGAGGGGGGCACAACCCACCTGGGCACGCTTGGGGGCCCAGGCGCGCCCTGGTACATTGTGCCCACCTCAGTGGCCTCCCGCCCCGCCTCTTCGCCCTATAAATTCTCAAATATTTCGAAACCCCCGGGGTATAACCCTAGATCAGAAGTTCCGCTACCGCAAGCCTCTGTAGGCACGAAAAACCAATTAGACCCCATTCCGGCACTCTGCCGGAGGGGGAAGTCATCATCGGTTGCCATCTTCATCATCCCGGCGGCCACCATGATGAGGAAGGAGTAGTCCACCCTCGGGGCTGAGGGTTTGTAACAGTAGCTATGTGTTTAATATCTCTCCCTCTCTCGTGTTGTTGAGATGTCACGTTCTTGATGTATCGCGGGCTTTGTTAATATAGTTGGATCATATGGTGTTTTCCCCTCTCTATCTTGTTGTGATGATTGAGTTTTCCCTTTGAGATTTCGTTTTATCGAATTGCATACTTTTATGGATTTGAGAGCACTTGAAATATGTCTTGCATATGAATACCCGTGGTGAAAATGGAGTATTTTATTGATTCACTTGATATGTGTTTTGGCAGTCAACTCACGGATTCTCGAGGTGACATTGGGGTAATCTATTCATAGGGGTTGGTGCATGTTTTCTTCCTTGTTTCTCCGGTAGAAATCTTGGGGCACTCTTTGAGGTTCTTTGTGTTGGATCGAGTATTATGAATATGGAATTTTTTGATGTGATGAGGACATCAATACCATTGTTACACCCACAAGCCCTACTGCTACATATACTGGACCAATTACTAGAGCTCGCGCATGCTAATTAAATTATCAGGTACTTTCATTTCTTCGTAATGATTCTAATGTTCATGAGAATATGATGTCGCCTAAATTGGATACATTTGTTATGCTTACAAATGAAGGGCTTGATATGGATAAGAGGGATGAACACTGGAGCAAGATCAGGTATGGAGATGATGGCATACGCAAGGGGAACAAGAATGGAGTTGCAAGTGACGATTTTAGGACTTTGAAGCCACCATAAGGAGTGCATGAAGCCTTGGACGAAATATACAACATGCCACTTCAGAAATTTCGTCCAGAGGCTATTTTAGGTGCTGCGTCACATTATTATTGGGCCAGACCCATGCAATTTCGAAATATTTCAGTATAGGTTGTTTTTAGAGTCCATATGTGTGGGTAAACAAGTGTTAGGGTGGGTTTTGGACCCCTCCTCGAAGGGCCACTAAATTTCCCCCTTCTTCCTCCATATATACAGCTCTTAGGGCGTCGTTTAGACATTGGGTTTTGTTTAGATTAAAAGTTCGCCATAGCTGCAACTTCGCGTACTTTGTTTGTGTTTAACGACGAGACAAAGGCGTCACAGAACCCCACGTTGATCTTATATTCGCAATATCCAGATTGCAATCTCAGTTTCTTGCTTGTTCTTCGTTTTTCTCGCAGGAAATAGACCCTTATGGTCAGGTTGATCGTGCTCCGGCATGGTTAATAACCCTCGGAAGTTGGTTTAGCAATTGCTAAGGTGCGACGTCTTCGCACGTTCGTAGTCGGATCGTCAAAGTCGACTCCCACAGAAAACGATAGCTATCTCATCGAAACATCGGGACACCTTCGCCTCTATCATGATGCATATCATATAATTAACTCAAAGATACTTGTGGTGACATTGGAGTATCTAGGTGATATTAGAGTTGGTTGAATCATATCAAATGGTGTTATTTTAGTACGAACTCTTGGATAGATCGAACAGAAAGAATAACTTTGTGTTATTTTAGTATGAACTCTTGAATAGATCGAATGGAAAGAATAGCTTTAAGGTGGTTTCGTACCCTAAAAACAATTTCTTCTTATGTTCTCCGCTAGATAAGAACTTTGGAGTGATTCTTCATCACACGTTGAGGGATGGTTATATGATCCAATTAGATTAGCATTGTTGAGAGATTGAATAGCGGAAGTACGGACCCTAGGCCTCATTTTCAAGCATTGCAATACCGTTTGTGCTTTGTTTTATCAATTGCTACCTTGCTGTTTTCTATTGTTCTTATTACAAAAATCAATATCTAATATCCATATTACACTCGTATAACCATCTCTTTGCCGAAGTAGTGCACCTATACAAATTACCATTGTATTTGGTGTGTTGGGGACACAAGAGACTTTTTATTATTTGGTTGCAGGGTTGTTTGAGAGAGACTATCTTCATCCTACGCCTCTCACAGATTGATAAACCTTAGGTCATCCACTTGAGGGAAAATTGCTACTGTCCTACAAAACTATGTGCTTGGAGGCCCAACACATGTCTACAAGAATAAAGTTGCATAGTAGACATCAACCACCCGTCGAGGGGCCATTGATCCTACAGTCCATAGGAGGCCCATGGTCACTACATGAGGTAGCAGGATAATGGTTACAACGGTCTGTATGTTGCCCATGGTTATTGTGGCCTAGTTATAAAAAATAGGTTATTGTGGCCACTAGAAAAACACAGAAAAAGAACTGCAGTGACTACAATCAAACAACTAAACAAGACAATAAGGAGATATATAAGCAAGCAAATAACGCTAGGCTATTACGGCTATTACACATATTACATCCAGTGGGCATCAAACTTCGCCACCAGTGCAAATATAGGGAACAAAGCAGCATATCATATACACTGGTTGTCGAAGTTGGCAGCCAATGCAAATAAACGCCACAGCAAAACAAGTCCACAACTAAAACCACTTCAGAAGATCTCAAGAAACAATATCCTGGGTACCCAACATGCTGGCAAGATGCTTAGCAAGCTTATTAACTTTCTCTTGTTTAGCGCTTAAATCCTGCAGTGCTTGATGTTGCACCAGAAAGTATGCATCTAAAATCTACAGGGACTTCCTCAGTCCTTCGGCTTCATGTCGCAGCACATCTGATCGATGTCTTTCAACTTGAAATTGAGACTGGAGAAGACAAACTGATTCTAGTAGCGAGTTCGAAGAGCTTGTGCCAGCAGTAGTGTCCAGTAACTCTAACACTACATAATCAGAGGACTTTTGGGTTGTCTCACTGTCATTAAGATAGTTTTTAGAAGCTTTCTTGGAGACCAATAGGGATGTCTCACTATCTTGAACCTTATCTGCATTACTTCCTTTACCATTGCATAATGGGGTACTCTTCTCCAATATTCTGTTCGCATTCTAAAAGCGAAACAAGTAGACACATCACAGGTTTACCATGTTGTATATTAAACTCATTTTGGTAAATCAGTTCAGTAGTAAAGTGGACAGGATAACAGCATGAAACAAACATATATCTATGTACCATGGTCACTGTATGGTCTATATCGTTCTAGTTTTTGTTGCCAAATCGAGATAGAGACACAGTTCAAATAATATCTATTGAAGACAAAGCAGAACAGACATAATATAAGTATGGGAAACTACAGAGCAATAACAACACTTGTAATGTGCATGACATGAGAACATAACTGTTTATTCTATTGAAACTAAAATCAACATAGAGCAAGTTATAACAGAAAACCAGTTAAAGAAATAGGTTTAAAACATACCTGTTGCACCATTGGAGTTTCAATTCCACCCTTCAAATTTGAAAATAGTTGGTATGAGTAAATATAGTAATGCAAGAGCAAAGGAGTATGAACCATAGCTACAGAACCTGACCTAAGAACAATTCTTCTGCTGTTTTAAGCGTTGAGTTGGGGTTTGGACTGGTGGTCCTCGTGCTTTGGGCACTGTAGTTGCCTAATTACAACTCGTGTTTGGGTGCTCTGTGGTGGAGACAGTGCTGTGTCAACTTGAACTGGGTTACTATCTGCTGGGGTTGGGGTTAGAAGGGGTGTAGCCGGTTCTCTGTCCAACTGGGTAGGGGTACAATATGCGAGAGTCTAGGTTATGTGTGGTGGGACTGGTTCTTGGGCAAGTACAATCGTGGTTCTATCTGCATCGACTAGTAGCACTATCTTCTCAGAAAACCGTCTTGTTACTCCCTTAGATACTGCCATCACCCTCTCCAATTCAAATGGCTGATAAACAAGAAAAGTAATTGAATGTACAGACATTGTATGATAGACAGGTGAAATGGGTAGTGGAGAATAAAGGAGAGCATGTAATAATTCACATTTATGTTGTCTAACGAAACATGATAGCATGACACAATTTCACATATATGATGGCTAACTAAATAGGATAGCATGATACAATTTCACATATATGATGGCTAACTAAACAGGATGGAAAGACATAGTTCAAAATATGATAACTATGTAAACATGATCACATGATATAACTATATAATGTCTTTATTAAATAGGTTGGCATGCCATAATTCACATACATGCCACCTATGGAAACATGATAGCATGATATAATTCACGGATAGAATGAAATAATTCAAAATATGATGACTGTAAACACTAAACAGGATGAGATGATATAACTATATGATGTCTTTATTAAATGGGTTGGCATGCCATAATTCAGATAGATGTTGTCTATGTAAACATGATGTCATGATATAATTCAAATATATGATTTATATACTAAGCAAGTAAGGAGATGGAAATCACATATATGATGTAAAAACTAAGCAATGCAAGACAACATATGCATGATATGAGTAATATAACCCTGCCAAGTTTGAGCATAGACCTCAGGGGGGAAATAGGACTGGTCATATGTCTCTGAATCCTCCTCCGAGGAGCTATCTGTAACCAGCAAGATGTCTGCTTCAGCAGGTAGCATTGTCTACTCTGAATACCTTGTTTTCACTCCAGATACTTCCATCACTGCTTCAAATGGTTGATGCATAGGAAGAGTAGTTGAATATACAAATGTTGTCGACAAATGGAATACGTAATACAAAAAAGGATAGAATGATATAATTCACATATATGATGATTGTCTAAACAACATGGCATTGCATAATTCACATATATAATGCCTTACAACAAGATAACATTGCATAATTCACATATATAATGTCTTGCAACAAGATGGCATTGCATAATTCACATATATGGTAATTAGACACTAAAGAAGTGGCATTCGCACAAAGCATGTCTAAACTAAGCAAATGCCATAGTAATGAAAGACACCATACGCACAATTTGAGTAACATAACCCTGCCAACTTAGAGCATACAACTCTGGGGGGGATAGGACTGGTCATCTGTCTCTGAATCCTCCTCAGAGGAGCTATCCATAACCAGCGAGATATGCGCTTCATTAGATAGCATAGTCTGATCGATAGCATAGTCTGCTCTAAAGACCTTGTTTTCACTCCAGAATTTTCCATCACCGTGTCAAATGGCTGATGCATACGAAGATTAGTTGAATGTACTAACATTGTTGACAAATGTAATACGTAATGAAAAAAAGGATGGCATGATATAATTCACATATAAGATGACTGGCTAAGCAAGATGGCATTGCAAAATTCACATATATGATGCCTGGCTAAACAAGGTGGTGTTGCATAATTCACATATACTATAAAGAAACTAAACAAATGGCATTCACACAAAGTTTAAACTAAGCAGATGACGTATTTGATGTATAAAGTAAGCAATGCAAGGCACCATATGCATGATATGACCAACATCAACATGCCAAGTTAGAGCGAAGACCTTAGGGGGTAAATAGGAGTGGTCTTCTCCTTCTGAATCCCCCTTAGAATAGTTATCTTCCTCGTGATTATAATGTGAAATGGGTGGAGGGGGGGCTGCCTTTGTGCCCACCATGGAGTGACGTCTGCATGAAATTTTATTGCCACGCAAGGCTCGTCTCTTTTGCTCTACATGTTCAGTTCCATTATGTACAATAACTGACATGCATAGGAATAAAACATAGTGAGATTATGTAAGGAGCGCATGCAGAAATCCGGAGTGATGGTAGCAACCTGTGGATAGACCCAAAACCAATGATAGTAGGCAGATAATGGCTTCTTTACTGTTTGTTTCCCACCCAAGATGAAACTCATAGTAGACACCGGAGATTAACCAGATAGTAGACAGATACTATTGATTGCAGCCCAAATATGTACCCCACAACCATTTAAAAACTCAAGTTTGAGCATTAGTTTGGATCTGACTCAGAGTTTAATCGGTGAACATGATGATAAAGTAGCATGTAATATAAAGCGATGCATAACATAAGCAGACACGGAAGAGTGAGACCTCTCTTGCGGACCCGTGTAGTCCTTGAGGTCATCTGCTTAGTTGATGATGGTAATGCAGTTGTCGTGGCTGCCAGCGGAGGGGAAGAAAATCTGAGGCGATGAAAGACAGTCTGGAGGGCGGATCCCTGCTGTGGTGGACCCTTCTGTCATTTGAGCAGCTGAGCTGGGGGTGGACGACGGCGCAACAAGAGCGAGACAAACCACACAAGGTTTTCTTTGAAAACTATTTGTAAGAGAAGTAATTCTGTAAGGGCTTGTTTGAATTGGAGGGTTCTAACAACGCAGGGATAGGAAATACACAGTAATAGGATAGGAATTCATGTGCAAAGAATTTAAAATCACAGGATTTCTGTCAATTTGGGTGGTTGGTTCACAGGAATTGGAAGGTCACAAGAATGGAAAGAAGCATGGTCAAATTAAGTCAAAACACAAGAAAATGTATAGTTATAATGCTATTATACTACTATCACTTAGTCTTGTTCTTCATGAATAGGAATTTGAAAAGGAGGGCCAAGTGGATATTAAAATTCCTATGGTTTTTCTTTGAAACAGACACTAAAGGAAAAAAATCCTACAGTTTTCCTTTGCTCCATTCCTTTGAACCAAATGCATTAATAGTAGTACCATAGGAAACCTTCCAATTCCTATGTTTTTCCTTCACTTTTCCTTTCAACCACTAGCAATTCTAGTAGGAAGGCTTGAACAGGCAAAAGCCTACACTCCAAAAATGTTTTTGTGCTACTTGTACTACTTTGGACCCATGCCACTGCCCTACTAACTCAACTCCCAGGCCCATCTACACATGCACAACTTAGACGCACAGAAATAAATAATGATGGCTTTCGAGAGTGTTCATCATTGATAGCTAAGTTGCCTGGTACCTCACTACTTGTCATATAGAAGGAGAAACTAATCGTATTTCACGTTACTACGTGTGCTTAGTGGACAATATATATAACATGTACAGTAAAAAAGCGATGCAACAATTGTATAACCTCTTTGGTGAAGCCATGTCGATCGCAGCATGATTGGGTTAGTCGGTGAGGATGCTCCGGCTGATGTGGCTGTCAGAGGAGGGGAAGAAGATCTTAGGCATCTAGAGATGGAGATGAGGGTACTGCTCCACTGTGATGGAGGTTTTCGTCATTGGAGAAGCTCCGGTGAGTTGTATGATGGCGAGGCTGAAGGAGGATAAGAGAGACAACATTAACCTGAGTGGAATTCTAATAGCATCTCCAATAGATGATGTAAAATACATAACCACAAAGTGCTAGATGTAAAATACATCAGCCGCTCATCTCCGAACTTAAGTGTCGAAACTGAATTTTACTCTCGAAACTGAATTTTGCTGTCGAAACTAAATTTTACTGTCGAAACTGAATGCACTAGTAGCAGAAAAGCAGTAGAAGCAATAGCAACAGTAGCGCCTGGAGCAGTAGCGCGTGTGAGAGCCGGGGTAGCTGGTTGTGTAGGAGCATCTCGGGTAGCAGCTGCAGGGGCTCCAGCGAGAGCAGGAGTTGCTGCTCATGCAGCAGTAGTGCAATCAAGAGTAGAGCAGCAGCGCAAGCAAGAGCAAGAGCGAGAGCAGCAGCGCGAGCAAGAGCAAGAGCGGACCAGGCAGGGGACCGACAGCTAGAGCAGAGCAGCATCATGAGCAAGAGCCAAAGAAGCAGCAACTCCTACTGATGTGGACGTCATCGCCGATGGAGCGATGTCGTGGAGGAAGTGGACGGCGACACCGTTGTAGATGGAGTCGTGCCATGTCGGCTTGGGACTGAGCGCCGGCAACACCGTGAGATCAAATCAAGAAGAAAATGCAGCGATTAGTGTAGAACCTCTTTGGTGGCGCCGATTAGGCCTCAGCTTCCTTCGAGGAATTGGTGATGATGCTGCTCTTCCGGTGGTGTAGGTGAAGATGGCGATGTGGGGATGGAGGTGACGTGAAAGATGAGGTGAATGTCGGGGCAGCTCCTTGGAGGTGGAGGACGGGGTGGCTGAACCGGCGGGACGATGAGATCGACAACAGATCCTCATCTTGTGCGGTGGATGAGGGACGTCGAGGTGTTGCTATGGATGACGTCGTCGGGGAAGAGGCTCCGGCTGGGTGGGCGAACGGAGGAGGGTGTGGTGCTAAGCGAGTTTTCGCGGCCTTGGTGTATGAATGGGGCGGCGGAGGGGATGGGAGGGTGGAACCATGGTTAGGGACGCGCTTGTCTAAAATGTGGGGTAAGTTACGAAAGTAGCCCTACCGATTTGAACTAAGTGGTTCTTTCGGTTCAGTGCTATCACGGGAATTTCGCGTGTCGGGATTTCATAGGAGGTGGTAGTTTTGCGTGCATTGTAATTTTGGGATAGCAAGGCGCAGGTTGAGATGGAGGGAATTTTAGGAGCACAACGAGACAAAGATATATCTTAAAATTTCAGGATAACAAGGCGCGTGTTGAAATTATCGGACTTCCCTTGACAAAAAAACAAAAAGAAATCAATTCGCACCACACAAGAGTCTAGTCCTGTGTACTATACCAAATCATTTCGCACTACAAATGCCATTCAAAACTTTGAATCCATGTTATGTTCAATTAAAATATTTCGCTACGTGTATAATGCATGCAACCTGCTACTCAAACGAACGTTCTAGTGCATTCCAAACGTATATACTATCGCTTCAATATGAACTAACATTGAATTCGTTTCTCTATTTGAATAAGATCTACAATCATGATTGTTGTCAAGTTAAACCATTTGAATTTGTTTCTCTATTTTAATAAGATCTACAATCATCATTATTGTCAAGTTAAACCATCATATGTATATTATCTTCACATCACACCACATGATTATTGTCGAGTTAGATATGAACTATGTGTACTATATGAACTCGAACTCGATTGTTTGAATCCACTTTATGTTGATTTCAAATCATAGTACATTTCTATATGTAGCTAGATCATCATAATCTAAACCATGTCTCATATGCATAATGTGTTTATCACATAATGTATGGTGCCCCACCTCCTACGCCTACAAGTATTTAGATGTGAGTTGCAAACACCACACATTATCATAAATTCAAATGAAATGTGAGATTGTTCAATATATAGTATGGTTTTGATTGTTCGATATTTAGTTGTGAGCTCCAAACGCCACACATTATCACAAATTTAAAAAAAAGGTGAGATTGTTTGATAGATAGTATGGTTTAGATTGTTCGATATTTAGCTGTGAGTTGCAAATGCCACACATTACCACATTATGGTATAACATGTCCAAAACCAGACCACGCGTATCACCGCTATATTCATCATGCATCGGTTTATAACACTATGATCTCTTATTCAAATATATGAATCCACTTTGATATCGAATTATGATCTTTGTTAGTCTCTTACACCGACACAATCCTCTTACCTTTTTAGGTAGCACTAACTTTCTCTCGTACATGCACACACCCTCCCTCCCTCAACATTCTATCCATCGCGCACATTCATTTTTTTCTTTAGGTCCTTCTCCCACGGTCTCGACAACTCCTTTCCGACACACACCAATCGATAAACCTCTCCAATGATGTCTGCCTACCACACACACACACACACACTTTCCATCTCCTCCTTTCTGTGTCCATGTGTCGTGTCTCTCATACGGTCCCACACACATGTAAACTCTCGCCCCTCTTTTCATCGATTTCACAATTGCACACTCCTCGCCCTATCTAGCTAGTAGGCCTCTCGCACCACCTCCTAGCTCCATCTTTCTCTCTACCCATCTCTCTGGGCCTTATTTGCCTCTAACAAATGGATGTACACTGACCGATCTCCTGATATACATATAGCTAGCTAAGTCGTTGATAACTCGTTTCCCCTGCACGCCGATTGATCTACCTCATTAGTTATGTCTCTCCCTTCCTCTGACACACAACAATTGATCTACCAATCTAGTTAGGTCTGCTTACCAAACACATGGCCCCCCTTCATCATCCATACATGCCTCCTGACACATCTATCACGCACGCGCACACACAGAAACACATCCCCTCTCTTCTTGATAATATTGCAGTTGTACCCTCAGTTTGTCTAGTAGGCCTCTCCCACCATCTCTGAGAAACAAATCCACCACCCCTAGCGCACTCTACCCCTCACTCTATCTCTCTCCCTCTCTCTCCCTATCTCTCTCTCTCTCTCTCTCTCTCTCTCTCTCTCTCTTTCTCTCTCTCTTTGTCCCAACCTATTTCCCATCCTTCACTTATCTATGGATGTCGACCAATCTCCCTCAAGACATAGCTGGGTCTCTCCTTCTCAACACATACACGAGTCGATCTACCTCTCTAGTTAGGTCTCTGCCTCCCCTCCCCCCACACACCGATACATCGAGTGCTCTAGTCATGTCTCCCTACCACACACAAACTTGCCCTGTGCCCTCTAACGTTCCGATAGATCAGTCGTCCTATATGTTTGACTTGCACACACACAATTTCGATGGCTCTCTTCATTGATCTCGCACCCACACACCTGATCCTCTCCTTGATTCTATCGATATCTATGACCCCTCCCTCTCTTAACGTGGATCGCCCCCTCTATATATGATATAGATAGGCCTCTATTTCACACACATTGCATGTGTCAAATATTCGTTTGAGATATCATCGACACATATTCCCACAAATACATTCATGAAATCATCCCCCATATCAAAAAACACTCATGAATGCACACGTCATCCCTCTAGGTTTGTATCTCTCTCACCCACACCCACATAGGGGGCGGACATGCACGAAGAGAAGAGGTGCACGTACTCCCGTCTCTTTCCCAACCACACCCGCGCGGGTACACGGTGGAGCTCATTTCTGTACGAAAAGGTAGTCCACGTGGTAATTTGACACGTGTAGATGTTTTCCACTTGATGGAGGATCATGTACCATGGGTGAAAAAACAAATTGCGACTTGATGCGTTATTTAAAGAAAGAGGCAAAGCATGTGGGGCCTATCTTAGAGGCAAGGCTCTATACACTAGAGATGCTCTATACTACTTTTTATGTGTCCCGTCAACTCGCAGAATGAGGAGAAGCTTGCTTAGTACACCCTATCCTCCGCCCACGGGCGCGGTGGCTCACAAAGTCACAGGACGAGGAGAAGCTTGCTTACTACGCCTACGCCCGCTCCCTCGCCCACGCGTGTGGTGGCTCGCAGGACAAGGATAAAATTTTACTACTCCCTCTGTTAGACGTATATACACTCCTCATCCCTACCTAGGTTACAGAGATTATCATATTGTTTGAAATATATGTCTTTTAGCATATTTCAATATGAACTACTAGTACATACTCCAAATACTTATGTATATAGACGTATTTTAGAGTGTAGATTCACTCATTTTGCTCTGTATGTAGTCCATATTGAAACGGACGTAGTAGTCGCACTCTCCCTCGCCCCTCGCCCCTCGACCCTCACCCACGTAGTGGACGAGTAGCAATTCATTCGGTCTCAGATAGCCAGAACCATATACTGTAGTACCATTATTGCTCGATGATATGTCTCCATAGTATCTACTTTTCCATACTCTTTTGCCCTTGTTTTGGACTCTAATTTGCATGATTTGAATGGAACTAACCTGGACTGACGCTGTTTTCAGCAGAATTACAATGGTGTTATTTTTTGCAGAAATAAAAGTTCCAGAATGATCTGAAACTTCACGGAGATTATTTTTAGAATAAATAAATAATATTGGCGAAAGAATCAACTAGAGGGGACCCACCACCTGTCAACAACGGGGGAGGGCGCGCCCCCTGTCTTGTGGGTCCCACGGGCCTCCAGCAACCTCAACTCCAACTCCATATATTCATGTTCAGGGAGAAAAAACTAGAGAGAAGGATTCATCGCGTTTTACGATATGGAGCCGCCGCCACCTCCCGTTCTTCCTCGGGAGGGCAGATTTGGAGTCCGTTTTGGGCTCTGGAGAGGGGAAATCGTCGCCATCGCCATTGTCATCACCAACCATCCCCATCACCAATTTCATGATGCTCACCGCCATGCGCGAGTAATCCCATCGTAGGCTTGCTGGACGTTGATGCGTTGGATGAGATTTACCATGTAATCGAGTTAGATTTGGTAGGGTTTTATCCCTAGTATCCACTATGTTCTAAGATTGATGTTGTTATGACTTTGCTATGCCTAATGCTTGTCACTAGGGCCCGAGTGCCATGATTTTAGATCTGAACCTATTATTTTTTCATGAATATATTTGTGTTCTTGATCCTATCTTGCAAGTTATAGTCACCTACTATGTGTTATGATCCGACAACCCCAGAGTGACAATAGTCGGGACACTTCCCGATGATGACCATAGATTGAGGAGTTCATGTATTCACTAAGTGCTAATGCTTTGTTTCGGTACTCTATTAAAAGGAGGCCTTAATATCCCTTAGTTTCCAATAGGATGCTGCCACGGGAGGGTAGGACAAAAGATGTCATGCAAGTTCTTTTCCATAAGCACGTATGACTATATTCGGAATACGTGCCAACATTATATTAATGAATTGGAGCTAGTTCTATGTCACCCTATGTTATAAATTTTGCATGATGAATGCCATCCGACATAATTATCCATCATTGACCCATTGCCTATGGGCTCGTTTCATATTGATCTTTGCTTCGTTACTTTTTCGCTGCCACTTTTACGATTGCTACAAAACCGCTACTATTACTTTTGCCACAATTACCGTTACTTCCATACTACTTTGCTACTAAATACTTTGTTGCAGATACTAAGTCTTCCAGGTGTGGTTGAATTGACAACTCAGCTACTAATACTTGAGAATATTCTTTGGCTCCCCTTGTGTCAAATCAATAAATTTGGGTTGAATACTCTACCCTCGAAAACTATTGCGATCCCCTATACTTGTGGGTTATCAAGACCTTTTTCTGTCGCCGTTGCCGGGGAGCATAGCTCTATTCTCTAAGTCACTTGGGATTTATATCTGTTGATCGCTATGAGGAATTTGAAAGATCAAAGAACCAAGATTTTTCCCTCAACTACGAGGGGAGGTAAGGAACTGCCATCTAGCTCTGCACTTGATTCACCTTCTGTTTTCCGTAAGCTTGCGACACCTACACCTGCTATTGATTTCGATATTTCACATGTTATTGATGATGTCACTTCTCCTATACATGTTGCTTATAATGAAACTACTTCTCTGCTTGATAATACTGTGCCACTAGGTGAATTTCTTGATGAACAACTTGCTAGGGTTAGAGAGAATTAAATTACTGAAACTGATGATATTATTGAAACTGAAGATTATGACTCTCCCCCTTGATATGATTTTCCTGTTGTACCTGAGGGTTATATTATGGATGACGAAACTGCTAGAGACTTTCTTGATTGTAATGATAGAGATGATCTTAAGAAACTGTTAGGTAAGCTGTAAGAAAAATCTTTGAATGCTAGAATGCAATATGATACTAAGTTTGCTAGTTCACTTATCATTGTTACTGATAAGTATTATGAATTCTCTGTCGATCACGAGTTAATTACATTGGTTGAATCTAATCCTTTCTATGGTTATGAATCTGAAACTGTTGTGGCACATCTTACTAAATTGAATGATATAGCCACCCTATTTGCTCGTGAGGAATAAACTTGCTATTACTATATTCTTAAGTTGTTTCCTTTCTCGTTAAAGGGTGATGCTAAGTTATGGTTTAATTCTCTTGCTCCTGGTTGTGTGCATAGTCCCCAGGATATGATTTACTACTTCTCTGAAAAATATTTCCCCGCTCATAAGAAACAAGCTGCTTTAAGGGAAATATTTAACTTGTGCAATTTGAAGAAGAGATTCTCCCACAAGCTTGGGGGAGGCTTTTCCAATTACTTAATGCTTTGCCTGATCATCCTCTCAAGAAAAATGAAGTACTTGATATCTTTTATAATGGACTAACCGATGCTTCCAGAGACCACCTAGATAGTTGTGCTGGTTGTGTTTTCAGGGAACGAACTATTGAGCAAGCTGAATTGCTATTGAATAACATATTGAGTAATGATAATGATTGGAAACTTCCTGAACCAACTCCTAAGCCAACAAACTGTTGAGCAAGCTGAATTGCTATTGAAGAAAAGGGGTATTCTATCTCTTAGTCCTGAAGATATGCAAGAGGCAAAGAAAGCTATGAAAGAAAAAAGTATTAAAGCTGAAGATGTTGAGAATTTACCACCTATTAAAGAAATACATGGTCTTGATAACCCAACACAGGTAGCAGAGGTAAACTCTCTTCATAGATTTGATGAAGGTGATATTCCTCATAATAAGTAAATGCTCTTAAACGACCGCGCCGATGAACCTGACCGAGTACCACGTGGGCGAGATAAAGCGGCTACTTATGCCGAACACCAAGAGGTAGCAGCTCCGGGCTATACCTATGACTTACGCCAAGACCTAGACAATAGAGCCGGTCAGGCCAGATCAATCTATGGATCAAGGGGGCGCGCCCCAATGGGAGATGACGGCCATCAAGCCTGGCGCGATAGGCATAACCTCACCCGGGCCGAAAACCAAATACGTATGGCATCCGAACTCCGTTGCGACATTGCCCGTCACAGAGGTGCCACACACCCCTTATGCTTCACTGATGAGGTAATGCATCATAAGTTCCGAGAAGGGTTTAAGCCCGTAAACATTGAAGCATACGATGGAACGATGGATCCCGCGGTATGGATTGAAGACTTTCTCCTCCATATTCACAGGGCTCACGGCGACGATCTCCACGCCATCAAATACCTCCCCTTAAAGTGAAAGGACCAGCACGACACTGGTTAAACATCCACCGAGAGAACTCCATTGGCAGCTGGGAAGATTTGGAAGATGCCTTTAGAGACAACTTCCAAGGCATCTATGTCCGGCCTCCGGATGCCGACAGACTTAGTCATATAGTCCAGCAACTTGGAGAGTCAGCCCGAAAACTCTGGACTAGGTTCTTTAGAAAAAAGAACCATATCACCGATTGCCCGGATGCCGAAGCCCTTGCGGCCTTTAAACATAGCATCCATGACGAATGGCTCGCCCAACACCTCGGCCAAGAAAAAATGAAGTCCATGGCAGCCCTTACCGCACTCATGACCTGCTTTTGCGTGGGAGAAGACATCTGGTTAGCTCATAGAAGCAACAATACCAGCGACCCCGGCACCTCCGAGGCCAGAGATGGCAACGGCATGCCACGACGCAACAAACACAAGGTCGAAGCAACAATGAAGATACCAAAAACACAGCGGTCAACGCCGGATTTAGTGGCGCTAAATCCGGTCAACGAAAGATGCCATTCAAAGGAAATAAAGATGGTCCATCCAATTTGGACAAAATACTCGATCGGCCTTGCCAGATTCATGGCACCCCTGATAAGCCTGCCAATCACTCCAACATAAATTGTTGGGTCTTTTAACAGGCCGGTAAGTTGAACACCGAACATAAGGGGAAATGACCGCCAAGCGAGGACGATGAAGACCTCCACTAACCGAACATAGGGGGGCAAAAGAAATTTCCCACTGAGGTGAAAACAATGAACGTGATCTACGTCACGCATATCCCTAAGAGGGAGCGCAAACGCGCGCTAAGGGACGTCTAGACCATAGAGCATGTCGCCCCTAAATTCAACCCATGGTTGGCTTGTTCGATCACCTTCGATCGTGGGGACCACCCGACCAGTATCCGTCACGAAGGTTCGGCTGCTCTGGTCCTCGATCCAATTATTGACGGATACCATCTCACTAGAGTCCTCATGGACGGCGGCAGTAGCCTTAACTTGATTTATCAAGACACGGTCCACAAAATGGGTATTGACGCATCAAGAATCAAGCCTACTAACACCACCTTTAAAGGAGTGATACCCGGCGTAAAAGCCCGCTGCACAGGCTCAATAACATTGGAAGTAGTCTTCGGTTCGCCAGATAACTTCCTAAGAGAAGACCTGATCTTCGACATCTCCCCTTCCGCAGTGGTTATCATTCACTGCTTGGACGAACCGCCTTCTCCCGCTTTAATGTGGTCCCGCATTATGCTTACTTAAACCTCAAAATGCCCGGACCCCGCGGCGTTATCATAGTCAATGGAAACACGGAGCGTTCCCTTCGAACTAAGGAGCACACCGCGGCCCTCGCGGCTAAAGTGCAGAGCGGCCTCCCGAGGCCAAACACCTCATCAGCCATCAAGCCCTCGGACATTGTTAAACATGTCCGGTCTACTCTACATGATGATAGCTCAGTGACTCTAGAGCTAGACTAGCAGTTTGGCCTCCGTCGATCGCCACACACATCCGCGGCATATGTACCGCGTGTGCATAATTACGCACTCAAAATACCCTAGGCAATGACGGAGGCACAATACAGATAGGTCTATAGTGCGGCTCCACCCTATCTGACCTTGACCCTTTTTTCTTTGATCCTTTTTTTCAAATACCACAGGTGCAGTAAAGCCTGGCTACTTCACGGTCATGCAAGGACTCTTTTCGGACCCGTTTTCTTATAAACGACTGTGGACCATTCCTATCAAGGAATCTTTTCCACAAGGACAAAAGCGACGCAGACATGCCGTAGGGTATCAAAGAGATCTTCAAGACCATCTCTTTTTAGGTCCTGTATACAACTTTCCCTTGTGTAGAAACTTTGGAATGTAAAATAGCCTTGGCACTATCTGTAATAGCACATCTTGACGTATCAAACAAATTACAATGAAAACAGGTTTTTACCCACCCTCGTTCGGTCTTGGTTTGTTTCATCATTTGCGTTCCTCGTTTGTACTAAGATTGTCACATATACATTCTGGTATAACTTCAATACCAGGGGCTCTATCCGGCCATACATATTTAAAAAGAAGAAGTTCGAATACTTTTAGAAGTACACTTCGGTGTCCTGAACATTGCATTATATGCATGAGCTCCGAATCATGTCTTTGGTCAATAGTTGGGTTGCCCGGCTCCTGTGGTTGCTACCTTACGTTCTGCTTGTTCGGCTAAGGTGGTAAAGGGAGAATGGCTGTGATTGTGTTTCTAGCTCGTTCGGTCAAGCACCTTAGTAGAGAAAGCCTAAAACTGACTGTCATGATGCGGCGAGAGCTGGTCAGCGATTTGGTGACTCACCATAAATCTCTTGCGATTTCTTCCGTACTATATGAAGGACTGGCCTTCATCCAGTCACGCGCCTAAGGCATCCAAGTTCGGATAGCCGCACACGCACCAGGGGTAGTTCATAGTCCCATTGTTGAACTCCTATCGCTAAGTGAGACTAATAAAGCCGCATAGTCCGATTGCCTAGTTCGCTGCACAGACACCTCCTTTACGGACCAAGACATTGGGTCAAGTGTGGTCGTGCGCTATACCGAACACCCCCATAGCATCTACGTGGGGGCTGAAGCCGATGACTGGAAACTTTCAAGGTTAATAAACGGTCGTAAAGGAGGAAAGTAATTTCAGATAAAAGGCACAAATATATTACACAACCTTGGTTCATAAAACAACATCTGGGAAGCCCGGATACATTCACTCAAATATGATATTCTTCGAGCACTGACCCTCTATTAAACGGGCACCCTCTAGGACGTCCTCAAAATACCGCTCCAGCTTGCGGTGGTCCTTGCCGTCCGGTGGTGATAGAGGTAAAGGTGTCCCATCTTTCGATGAGATGGTGATTATCGTTTCAGAGGAGTAGACTTTGACGATCTAACTATGAACGTGTGAAGACGTCGCGCCTTAGCAATCGCGAAACAAACTCCGAGAGGTTATTGACCACGTCGGAGCACGATCAACTTGACCATGAAACTCTATTTCCTGCAAGCAAATGAAGAACAGGCGCGAAACTAAGATTGAAATATGGATATTGCGAATATAAGATGAAAGCTTTATTGATGAAGGTGGGGTTCTGTGAAATCTTTGTCTGGTCGTTGAACACAAACGAAGTACGCGAAGTTCCAGCTATGGCGAACTTTTAATCTAAACAAAACCCGAATTCTAAACAATGCCCTAAGGGTTGTATATATGGAGGAAGAGGGGGGAATTTCATGTCCCTTGGATAAGGGGTCCGAAACCAACCCTAACTCTTGTCTCCCCACACATACGGACTCTAAAAACAGCCTACACTTAAGTATTTCGAAATTACATGGGCCTGGCCGAATAATAAGGTGATGCAGTACCTCGAATAGCCTGTGGACGAAATTTATGAAGTGGGATCCTGTATACATCTTGTATATTTCGTCCAAGGATTCATGCACTCCTTATAGTGGCTTCAAAGACCTGAAATCATTACCTGTAACTCCGTTCTTGTTCCCCTTGCGCATGCCATCATCTCCATACTTGGTCTTGCTCCAGTGTTCATCCCTCTTATCCATGCCAGGCCTTTCATTTGTAAGCATAACAAATGTATCCAATTTAGGCGGCATCATATTCTCTTGAACATTAGAATCATTACCAAGAAACGAAAGTACCTGGTAATTTAATTGGTGTGCGCGAGCTCTAGTAATTGGTCCAGTATGTATACCAACAGGGGCAGTGGGTGTAACAATGGTATTGATGTCCTCATCATCCTCCCCTTCTTGAAATGAAGTCGTCCTCAACAAGATCTCTAGGTGCAAACACAACATGTTTTCTACCCTTATCTCCAGCAAGTTTATATTTAGCATTCATACGCTCAATGTTTTCCTTACTTAACTCATGCATTTTTAAAATCAACTCAGCACGTTGTTTAGCATCAAAATTAACCTTCTCCTAAGAGGGAAGAGGCAACAAATCAATAGGTGCACGAGGTAGGAAACCATACACAATTTCAAAAGGGCACATCTTAGTAGTAGAATGTAATGAACAATTATAAGAAAATTCAATATGAGGCAAGCATTCTTCCCACATTTTCTTATTATTCTTCAAAACAACCCTAAGCATAGTAGACAATGTTCTATTTACTACTTCAGTTTGTCCATTAGTTTGTGGGTGACAAGCAGTACTAAAAAGCAGTTTAGTCCCCAACTTAGCCAATAAACATCTCCAAAAGTGGCTAAGAAATTTAGTATCACGATCTGAAACAATAGTATTTGGCACACCATGCAAGCTAATAATTTCACGAAAGAACAAATCAGCAACATTAACAACATCATCGCTTTTTATGACATGGTATAAAGTGTGCCATTTTCGAGAACCTACCCACGACAACAAATATGCTATCCCTCCCCTTCTTTGTTCGGGGTAAACCTAAAACAAAGTCCATAGATATATTCTCCTAAGGAACACTAGGTACAGGCAAAGGCATATGTAAACCATGAGGATGGAGTCGTGACTCAGCTTTTTGACATGTAGTGCAGCGAGCAACAAAACGCTCAACATCACGTCTCATCTTTGGCCAAAAGAAATTTGTAGCAAGTATATCCTCCGTCTTCTTCATGCCAAACTGTCCCATTAGTCCTCCTCCATGCGCCTCCTGCCACAACAAAAGACGAACGGAGCTAGTTGGAATGCACAGCTTGTTAGCACGAAACACAAATCCATCGTTAACAATGAACATGTTCCATGTTCTACCTTCTTCACAATTCTGCAATACATCTTTAAATTCAGCATCATGCACATATTGATCTTCGATGGTCTCCAAACCAAATATTTTAAATTCAAGTTGTGAAAGCATAGTATAACGATGAGACAATGCATCAGCAATAACATTTTCTTTACCCTTCTTGTGTTTAATGACATACGGGAAAGTCTCAATGAATTCAACCCATTTAGCACGTCTATGGTTCAGTTTTGCTTGACTTTTAATGTGTTTCAAAGATTCATGATCAGAATGTATAACAAATTCTTTGGGCCATAAATAATGTTTCCATGTTTCTAAGTTCCGAACAAGAGCATATAATTCTTTATCACAAGTAGAATAGTTCAGACTAGGCCCACTCAATTTTTCAGAAAAGTATGCAACAGGTTTGCCATCTTGTAATAACACACCTCCTAATAAAATTCCACTGGCATCACATTCGAGCTCAAAAGTCTTATTAAAATCAAGAAGTTGGAGTAAAGAAGCATGTGTCAACTTATCTTTCAATACCAAGAAGGCTTATTCCTATGAAGTACCCCAAACAAAAGGCACATCCTTCTTGGTAAGCTCATTGAGAGGTGCAGCAATGGTGCTAAAATCTCCCACAAAACGCCTATAGAAACCATCAAGTCCATGAAAACTCCTCACTTGTGTGACCATTTTGGGTTGCGGCCAACTCTCAATAGCTTCAATCTTGGCTTTATCAACTTCAATTCCCCGTGAAGTAACAACATAGCCAAGAAAAGATACTCGGTCGGTGCAAAAGGTGCACTTCCCAAGGTTACCAAACATACATGCATCATGTAGAGCAATAAAAACAGCAGGTAAATGTTCCAAATGTTCTTCCAAAGATTTGCTATAAATCAGTATATCATCAAAATAGACTACCACAAATCGTCCAATGAAAGCACGTAAAACTTCGTTCATTAGTCTCATGGAAGTACTAGGTACATTAGTTAACCCAAAAGGCATGACTTACCACTCATATAAACCAAACTTAGTTTTAAATGCTGTTTTCCATTCATCTCCCAATTTCATACGATTTTGATGGTATCCACTATGCAAATCTACTTTGGAGAATATTGTAGAGCCACTCAATTCATCAAGCATATCATCTAGCCTAGGAATAGGATGAAGAAAATGAATAGTAATATTATTAATGCCTCTACAATAAACACACATACGCGATGTACCATCCTTTTTTGGAAATAGTATAATAGGAACAATACAAGGACTAAGAGATTCGCATATATAACCTTTGTCGAGCAGCTCATGTACTTGACGCATAATCTCCTTCATCTCCTATGGTTTGGTACGGTATCGTGTGCGGTTGGGTAGCGATGCACCGGGAATTAAGTCAATTTGATGCTCAATCCCTCGAATACGCGGTAATCCCGGTGGCATGTCTTCTAGGAATACGTCAGTGAACTCCTGCAAAATGTTAGTGATACCAGGGGGCAAAGAGGAAGGCACATCCTTGAATGAAAATAATGCCTCTTTGCACACAAAAGCATAGCAAAAAGATTTGCTAAAATCTAGCTCATCAATATCAGATATGGTGGCAAGTAAACATGCACTTTTCAATTTAATTTCAGAAACAACACTAGATGGTTTATTATTAGGCTTCATTTGTTGCTCAAATTCTTTTGTCACAATCTGATTTTCACTCTTATTTTTCTCCTGTTTTGCTTTATTAGCTCTATTAATACCATCTTTCAAAATGGAATCAAGAGTCATAGGAAGCAAAGTAATATTTTTATCCTTATGAACAAGAGTATACTGATTGTTTCTACCATGGTGTACAATTTTTTATCAAATTGCCATGGTCTACCAAGTAATAAGGAACAAGCTTGCATAGGTACCACATCACAATCAACATAATCAACATATGTAGAGATACTAAAATGCACACGAACAGTACATGTTACCTTAACCTTGTCGTTGTTGTTGAACCATTGGATGTTCTAAGGATGTGGATGTGGTCTTGTGGTGAGAGATAGCTTCTCCACCGTCTCCATTCTAGCCAAGTCGTTGCAGCTCCCTCCATCTATGACGACGCGAACAAAATGTTCCTTCACAACTCCCTTTGTATGGAACAAATTATGCCTCTGATTTTGCTCAACTTGTGTGACCTACACACTCAAAACACATTGAGCAACTAAACATTCATACCTGTCAGCGTCATCAGGAGCCATGTATTGCGTCTCATGATCAGAATCATCTCCACAGTGTTCTTCACGTGTAATAAGAGCCAACAGACACTGAGATTTGCATTCTCTCGCATAATTACCTCTTCCCTTAAACAACAACAAATAATATCACTTGTGTGCCCTGTTCATGCCATGGAAGAAGAAGAGCTCTGTGCAGGCCTGACAGGTGTTCTCTTGGAAAATAGTGGTGGTTGTGTTTGCTTTCTTGTATCACGGCTGGAGGTGGCACCTGATGGAGGTGTTGGTGAAGTGGAAGTAGAGGATGCACGTGGTGTCCATGATCAAGGTCGACCTGCAGAAAAGTTAGTTCACGCAATGCCTGTCGATCCTGCACTTCACGTTCAACTTTACAAGCAAGATGGAATAAACGACTGATATTATTATACTCCTTATACTCTAGAATGGTCCGAGTCTCTCTATTTAATCCACCCATAAAACGTGCAACCATAGCTTCATTCTTCTCAAGAATACCACATCTAATCATGCCAGTTTGTAATTCCTGATAATATTCTTCTATAGAATTTTTTCCTTGTCTTAAACGCTGCAATTTTTGAAGTAATTCACATTGATAATATGGTGGAACCCAACAAGTACGCATAGCAGTTTTCAAAGCAGCCCAAGTCACCGGAATAGGATATAATCTACAATGTTCGGACCACCGAACACATGCAAAGCTAGTGAAAGCACAAACATCAGCAGGAACACGTCTCTCCTCAGGATATTGTAAACATGTAAATCGTTGTTCAGTTTCTAACTCCCAAGTAAGATATATCAGGAACGTATCTACCCTCAAATGGTGGAATATTCAATTTTAGTTTAGGAAGATGGTCATGATCTCGTACCTCAGGTGGTGCAGCCCTACCGTTGCGATGATATGCATGAGGATGACCTGGTGGCGGTGGTGCTGGTGGTTTCTCGTAGTTTTGATTTTGATCAACCTCATCCTCGTAATGGTCCTCCACCTCTGCAGTAGCAGCTGGAGCTACAAAAGCATCAACAGTAGGTACAGCGGCATTAGAAATTTGACCAGGCTCAAGGGGAACACGCTGTGCTCGTCCCACTTGATTTCGAAGGCGATGTTGTTGTTATTGTTGTTGTTGTTGTAGAGGTGTGACAGGTGTAGCGGGTGGTGGTTGTGGAAGACGCGCAATCAATTCATTAAAATTGTTATCGAGCTTTGTTTTAAACGCCTTCTCAATGTCATCTATCTTCTCCATGGCCTCTTCAAATCTGTTTATCACATCTTCCACCTGTCCACTCATCATTTTCTGAAAGTTATCATGTAACCCTTTGTTCGTCATGTCCTCCAAGTCAGTCCCATCAGCTTCTGATCCTGCCATGGTTAGCAGCAATAGAAACACACAAGAATATGATCCTACAGACTACTAGGAAGTGGAGCTGGTGTGTCACAAAAGCGAATCTCAAAATCGGTAACCGTTGTAGTCAAAACTCCCAAAAACATGGATAGATCGATTGCCAGGGAGAATCAAACGCACGAGGTAAATGTATGTGGAGCTGTGAAGGCTTATAATATGGTAGCAAAAGCGTTAGCAATAATAAATTCAAAGATGCAAAGTTGAATAAATGCTCAACGACGGTACTGTGCTGGTCCTAGGCTAGACCGTGCTAGAGAAGCGAGCCTAGAGCACTAAACAAATCACGGCGCTGCACGTAAACAAGGGAAAATCACACTCTGGATTTTTTTGGCTCCTCCTCTTTTTTTGCGAAAAATCACTATAATGGCGAGTGTCTCAAAACTCTTCCCAGGTCAAAATGACAGGATGGGCACGAAATTTTTTTGACTATTTTTTTGGAAATCAGGGCAGCGACCATGAAGAAGTGTGACAAAAAATCACTATGATGGCACGTGGCTCAAAAGACTCAGAAAAGCCTAAAAATAGGATAGGGAAAAATATTTTTGGTCGCCAAAATTTTGGCCTAAAAACTGCCCGGGGGTCTCCAGACTCTTTTTTTTCGGAACCTCCTCAGGCAAGGAAACACGAATCAGAAATTAGATGGATCTCGAAAACAAACCTAATATGAAAGTAACTCGGATTGGTGGTGGACATATGGTAGGATATGGCAGCGGTGGTGGTATATGGACATAGATCAGTGGTGGTATATGGATACAGATTTGTGGTGGTATATGGATACTGTCACAACCCTAGAATTTGATTGCAAATAGTTGCACAAGCATCCATGCATCATGTTTAAGTTTCAATTGAATTTGAAATGGGGATTGATCAAACTCTTACACCAGAACGAATTCAAATAGGTAGAAATAAAACCATTTTCAATGAACCCAAAATGCCTCTGAAAATGTTCATGATTTTTGATAAAGGTGAAAACCTCTACCAAAATTGATGCAAATATTTTAGGCCATTCTGGATTTTGAATTAACTCATATTGTATTTGGATTGGAGCATTTAAATACTATTAATATTTTTAAATGCCCCAACATTTTTGAAATTAGTTGAGGGCTTCTAGAATAACTCATTTTGTGCCCATAACTATTTTCAGAATTTTTAGAACAGCTTTGGTTTGAAAACCAAATTAGAACTAATTTGCAAAATATAAAAAGAAAATAGAAAAAGGAAAGAGGCATACTTGTCCTTACTTGGGGGCCCAGCTAAGCTGGCCCAGCCCACTGGCTCTGCCAGTCATCCCTGTCCTCGCGCCAGGAGGACATGGTCGTGTGGCGAGAGCGCGCGTCCACGCGCGAGCCCACCTCCTGCTTCTGCCGACGCAGGAGAGGCTTCAGAAGCCACCACGCACACCCTTGGCCTCTTTCTCACTCTCTCCCGTGCCTTCCCCCTCCTCTGTCTCTCTCCCTCGTTCTCCCTCGCGAGCACCCGAGAGCACCGACGAGCACCATCGCGACCACCAACATCCCCGCGCCCATCCAGATAGCCCATGAGCTCCGCCTCGGATCCATGAAGCTCTACGCCGATGCACGCGATGCTGGGTGCCCTGAAGCCATGCCATCACCACCGTATTCATCGCCACGGCCGGCGATCGCCTCTACTCGATTCGCAGCAACGAGGACGCCCCGAGCTCGCTAACCACCTCGGCATCTTCTCTGTGAGCTCCTCCGCCTCCTTACCTTTTTCCCGTTGATGAATACGGCCCCTAGCTTCGATCCTCGCCAGGCCATGTTACTGCCGTGGCCACAGCTGCCGCCGTATGTTTTTGAGTCTGCCGCTATGCTCACCGTGCTCCAAGGAGCCAGATGCACGCACCAGATCCTCATGCCGTGCTCCGTAGCCCCGTCCCCGTGCACGCCCGTACTCTGACCGCCGCAGACCTCATCGCTGACGTTGATTCCGACGACCCCCGCACTCAACTCCGCTGCCTCATGATGCGGGCTAGTAAGGGCAACACCCTAGTGCCCTCAGCGCGCCAAACCACCGCCCGTAGCACGTTCCCGAGTGACGCCGTCGTGTTTGTGTGCTCGCCGCCATTCAACTCTAGTGTGCTGACGTGGCGACGTCATTAGAAGCTAACAGCCCCGCTAATTAACCCCTAGTGACATTGACAGCCGGGCCTCGCTGCCTAATTAACCGTGTTTTAGTTCCTATTTATGTTTGACTAACCATAGTGGCCCCACACGCCAGCTTTGACCGTGCTGACGTGGCTGTTAACTGGGCCCACATGTTAGTGATCCTAACTAGCACTGTGACACTGACCAGTGGGACCCACTGGTCAGGTTTGACCCGACTGGCCTCTTTTGACCTGGTGACATCGTGTTGAGGGAGTGCTGACATCATAAATATTTCTGGATTTTAAACAAGTCTTAAATGATTTATAAATTCCAGAAATTTGGTTAAACTTTGAAAATTCATAGAAAATAAACCATAACTCCAAATGAACTTATTTATGTATGAAAAATATCAGAATTTTTAGAAGTGATTTGGTTTGAAAACCAAAATAGAACAAATTTGCAAAATAGAAAAAGAAAACAGAAAAAGGAAAGAGGCATACGTGTCCTTACTTGGGGGCCCAGCTAAGCTGGCCCAGACCACTGGCTCTGCCCGTCATCCCTGTCCTCGCGCCAGGAGGACAATGATACGTCTCCAATGTATCCATAATTTTTGATTGTTCCATGCTATTATATTATCAACCTTGGATGTTTTATATGCATTTATATGCTATTTTATATGATTTTTGGGACTAACCTATTATCCTAGAGCCCAGTGCCAGTTTCTGTTTTTTTCCTTGTTTTAGAGTATCGCAGAAAAGGAAAATCAAACGGAGTCCAGTTGACCTGAAACTTCACGGAACTTATTTTTGGAAGAAAAGTAACCCGGGAGACTTGGAGACCACGGAAGGGAAGCTTTGAGGAGGCCACAAGGTAGGGGGGCGCGCCCACCCCCCTAGGCGCGCCCTCCACCCTCATAGGCCCCTTGTGCCCCCCTGACATACTTCTTCCGCCTATATAACTCCATATACCCTAAAAACATCCGAGAGCACAATAGATCGGGAGTCCCGCCGCCAGAAGCCTCCGTAGCCACCGAAAGCCAATCTAGACCCGTTCCGGCACCCTACCGGAGGGGCAATCCCTCTTCGGTCGCCATCTTCATCATCCCAGTGCTCCCCATGATGAGGAGGGAGTAGTTCTCCCTTGGGGCTGAGGGTATGTACCAGTAGCTATGTGTTTGATCTCTCTCTCTCTCTCTCTCTCTCTCTCGTGTTCTTGAGGTGGTACGATCTTGATGTATCACGAGCTTTGCTATTATAGTTGGATCTTATGATGTTTTCTCCCCCTCTACTCTCTTGTAATGGATTGAGTTTCCCCTTCGAAGTTATCTTATCGGATTGAGTCTTTAAAGATCTGAGTACACTTGATGTATGTCTTGTCGTGCGTATCTGTGGTGATAATGGGATATCACGTGATTCACTTGATGTATGTTTTGGTGACCAACTTGTGGGTTCCGCCCATGAACCTATGCATAGGGGTTGGCACACGTTTTCATCGTGATGCTCCAGTAGAAACTTTGGGGCACTCTATGAGGTTCTATGTGTTGGTTGAATAGATGAATCTGAGATTGTGTGATGCATATCGTATAATCATAACCACGGATACTTGAGGTGACATTGGAGTATCTAGGTGACATTAGGGTTTTGGTTGATTTGTGTCTTAAGGTGTTATTCTAGTACGAACTCTAGGGCTGTTTGTGACACTTATAGGAATAGCCCAACGGATTGATTGGAAAGAATAACTTTGAGGTGGTTTTGTACCATACCATAATCTCTTCGTTCGTTCTCCGCTATTAGTGACTTTGGAGTGACTCTTTGTTGCATGGTGAGGGATAGTTATGTGATCCAATTATGTTATTATTATTGAGAGGAGTTGCACTGGTGAAAGTATGAAACCTAGGCCTTGTTTCCTAGCATTGTAATACCGTTTTTCCTCACTATTATCATTAGTTACCTTGCTGTTTTTATATTTTCAGATTACAAATACCTTTATCTACCATCCATATACGACTTGTATCACCATCTCTTCGCCGAAGTAGTGCACCAATATAATTTACCATTGTATTGGGTGTGTTGGCGACACAAGAGACTCTTTGTTATTTGGTTGCAGGGTTGCTTGAGAGAGACCATATTCATCCTACGCCTCCTACAGATTGATAAACCTTAGGTCATCCACTTGAGGGAAATTTGCTACTGTCCTACAAACCTCTGCACTTGTTGCACCAACAACGTCTACAAGAAGAAGGTTGTGTAGTAGACATCAGACAGGGGCGTGTGGTGAGAGCGCGCGTCCACGCGCGAGCCCACCTCCTGCTTCTGCCGACGCATGAGAGGCTTTAGAAGCCGCCACACACACCCTTGGCCTCTCTCTCACTCTCTCCCGTGCCTTCCCCTCCTCTGTCTCTCTCCCTTGTTCTCCCTCGCGAGCACCCGAGAGCACCGACGAGCACCACCCCGACCACCAGCATCCTCGCGCCCATCCAGATAGCCCATGAGCTCCACCACGGATCCGTGAAGCTCTACGCCGATGCACGCGACGCCAGTTTCCCTGAAGCCACACCATCACTACCGTCTTTATCGCCACGGCTGGCGATCGCCGCCGCTTGATTCGCAGCAACGAGGATGCCCCCGAGCTCGCTGACCACCTCGTCATCTTCTCTGTGAGCTCCTGCGCCTCCTTCCCTTTTTCCCGTTGACGAATACAGCCCCTAGCTTCGATCCTCGCCATGCCCGAGCTCATCGCCGCTGGGCCATGTTACTGCCTTGGCCACAGCTGCCGCCGTATGTTTTTGAGTCTGCCTCTATGCTCACCGTTCTCCGAGGAGCCGGACGCACGCACCACATCCTCACGCCGTGCTCTGTAGCTTGGTCCCCGTGCATGCCCGAACTCCGGCCGTCACAGATCTCATCGTCGATGTTGATTCCGGCGACCCCCGCGCACAACTCCGCTGCCTCCTGATGCGGGCAAGTAAGGGCTACGCCCTGGTGCCCTCAGCGCTCCAAACCACCGCCCGTAGCACGTTCCCGAGCGACGCAGTCGCGTTTGTGTGCTCGCCGCCATTCAACTCCGGTGTGCTGACGTGGCGACGTCATTAGCAGCTAACAACCCCGCTAATTAACCCCTAGTGACACTGACAGCCGGGCACCGCTGCCTAATTAACCATGGTTTATTTCCTGTTTATGTTTGACTAACCACAGTTGCCCCACGCGTCAGCTTTGACCGTGCTGACGTGGCCGTTGACTGGGCCCACATGTCAGCGACCCTAACTAGCACTGTGATACTGACCAGTGGGACCCACTGGTTAGGTTTGACCCGGCTGACGTCTTTTGACCTGGCGACGTCATGCTTATGGAGTGTTGACGTCATAAATATTTCTGGATTTAAACTAGTCTTAAATGATTTGTAAATTCCAGAAATTTGGTTAAACTTTAAAAATTCGTAGAAAATAAAACATAACTCCAAATGAAATAATTTATGTATGAAAAATGATCAGATTTTTTAGAAGTGAATTGGTTTGAAAACCAAATTAGAACAAATTTGCAAAATAGAAATAGAAAACAAAAAAAGGGAAGAGACATACTTGGCCTTACTTGGGGGCCCAGCTAAGCTAGCCCACCCCACTGGCTCTGCCAGTCATCCCTGTCCTTGCGCCAGGAGGACACGGGCGTGTGGTGAGAGCGCGCGTCCACGCGCGACCCCACCTCCTGCTTCTGCCGACGCAGGAGCGGCTTCAGAAGCCGCCACACACACCCTTGGCATCTCTCTCACTCTCTCCCGTGCCTTCCCCCTCCTTGGTCTCTCTCCCTCGTTCTCCCTCGCGAGCACCCGAGAGCACCGACGAGCACCACCGCGACCACCAGCATCCCCGCGCCCATCCAGATAGCCCATGAGCTCCGCTTCGGATCCATGAAGCTCTACGCCGACGCACGTGATGCCGGTGCCCTGAAGCTACGCCATGACCACCGTCTTCATCGCCACGGCCGGCGATCGCCGCTGCTCGATTCGCAGCAACGAGGACGCCCTCGAGCTCGCTGACCACCTCGTCATCTTCTCTGTGAGCTCCTGCGCCTCCTTCCCTTTTTCCCGTTGACGAATACGGCCCCTAGCTTCGATCCCCGCCGTACCCGAGCTCATAGCCACCAGGCCATGTTACTGCCATGGCCACAGCTGTCGCCGTATGTTTTTGAGCCTGTCGCTGTGCTCATAATGCTCCGAGGAGCCGGACGCACGCACCAGATCCTCACGCCGTGCTCCGTAGGCCCGTCACCGTGCACGCCCGAACTCTGGCCATCGCAGACCTCGGCACCGACGTTGATTTCGGTGAGCCCCGCACTCAACTCCGCTGCCTCCTGATGCGGGCGAGTAAGGGCTATGCCCTGGTGCCCTCGGCGCGCCAAACCACCGCCCGTAGCGCGTTCCCGAGCGACGCCGTCGCGTTTGTGTGCTCGTCGCCATTCAACTCCGGCGTGCTGATGTGGCGACGTCATTAGCAGCTAACTTCCCCGCTAATTAACCCCTAATGACACTTACAGCCAGGCCCTGCTGCCTAATTAACCGTGGTTTTGTTCCTGTTTATGTTTGACTAACCTAAGTGGCCCCACGCGTCAGCTTTGATCATGCTGACGTGGCCGTCGACTGGGCCCACATGTCAGCGACCCTAAATAGCACTGTGACACTTACCAGTGGGACCCACTGGTCAGGTTTGACCTGGCTGACCTCTTTTGATGTGGTGACGTCGTGCCGATGCAGTGCCGACGTCATAAATATTTCCGGATTTTAAACAAGTCTTAAATGATTTATAAATTCCATAAATTTGGTTAAACTTTGAAAATTCATAGAAAATAAACCATAACTCGAAATGAAATAATTTATGTATGAAATATGATCAGATTTTTTAGAAGTGATTTGGTTTGAAAACCAAATTAGAACAAATATGCAAAACACAAATAGAAAACAGAAAAAGGAAAGAGACATACTTGGCCTTACTTGGGGGCCCAGCTAAGCTAGCCCAGCCCAGTGGCTCTTCCAGTCATCCCTGTCCTCGCGCCAGGAGGACTGGGGCGTGTGGCGACAGCGCGCGTCCACGTGCGACCCCACCTCCTGCTACTGCCGACACAGGAGAGGCTTCAGAAGCCGCCACGCACACCCTTGGCCTTTCTCTCACTCTCTCTCGTGCCTTCCCCCTCCTTTGTCTCTCTGCCTCGTTCTCCCTCACGAGCAACCGAGAGCATCGACAAGCACCACTGCGACCACCAGCATCCCCGCGCCCATCCCGATAGCCCATGAGCTCCGCCTCAGATCCGTGAAGTTCTACGCCGACGCACGCGATGCCGGGGGCCATGAAGTCACACCATCACCACCCTCTTCATCGCCATGGACGGCGATCGCTGTTGCTCGATTCGCAACAATGAGGACGCCCCCGAGCTCGCTGACCACCTCGTCATCTTCTCTGTGAGCTCCTGAGCCTCGTTCCATTTTTCCCGTTGGCGAATACGGCCACTAGGTTCGATCCCCGCCATGCCCGAGCTCATCACCACCGAGCCATGTTACTACCATGGACACAGCTGTCGCCATATGTTTTTGACCCTGCTGCTATGCTCACAGTGCTCCGAGGAGCCAGACGCATGTACCAGATCTGCACGCCGTGCTCCGTAGCCCCATCCCCGTGCACGCCCGAACTCCGGCCGCCGCATTCCTCGGCGTCGACGTTGATTCCGGTGACCCCCGCGCTCAACTCTGCTGCCTCCTGATGCAAGCGAGTAAGGGCTATGCCCTGGAGCCCACAGCTTGCCAAACCACCACCCGTAGCGTGTTCCCAAGCGACGTCATTGCGTTTGTGTGCTCGTCGCCATTGAACTCCGGCGTGCCAACGTGGTGACATCATTAGCAGCTAACTGCCCCGCTAATTAACCCCTAGTGACACTGACAGCCAGGCCCCGATGCCTAATTAACCGTGGTTTAGTTCCTGTTTATGTTTGACTAAGCACAGTGGCCCCACGCATCTGCTTTGACCGTGCTGACGTGGCCATTGACTGGGCCCACATGTCAGCGACCCTAACTTGCACTGGGACACTTACTAGTGGGACCCACTGGTCAGGTTTGACCCGGCTGACCTCTTTTGACCTGGTGACGTCGTGCTAATGCAGTGTTGACATCATAAATATATCTGGATTTTAAACAAGTCTTATATGATTTATAAATTCCATAAATGTGGTTAAACTTTGAAAATTCAAAGAAATAAACCATAACTCCAAATGAAATAATTTATGTATAAAAAATGATCAGAATTTTTAGAAGTGATTTGGATTGAAAACCAAATTAGAACAAATTTGCAAAATAGAAAAAGAAAACAGAAAAAGGAAAGAGGCATACTTGGCCTTACTTGGGGGCCCAGCTAAGCTGGCCCAGCCCACTGGCTCTGCCAGTCATCCCTGTCCTCGCGCTAGTAGGACGGGGGCGTGTGGCGAGAGCGCGCGTCCACGCGCGAGCCCACCTCTTGCTTCTGCCGACGCAGGAGAAGCTTCAGAAGCCGCCGCGCACACCCTTGGCCTCTCTCTCACTCTCTCCCGTGCCTTCCCCCTCCTCTGTCTCTCTCCCTCGTTCTCCCTCGCGAACACCCGAGAGCACCGACGAGCACCACCGCGACCACCAGCATCCCCGCGCCCATCCAGATAGCCCATGAGCTACGCCTCGGATCCGTGAAGCTCTATGCCGACGCTCGCGACGCCGGGGGCCCTGAAGCCACGCCAACACCACCGTCTTCATCGCCACGGCAGGCGATTGCCGCTTCTCGATTCGTAGCAATGAGGACGCCCCCGAGCTCGCTGACCACCTCGTCATCTTCTTTGTGAGCTCCTGCGCCTCCTTCCCTTTTTCCCGTTGACGAATACAGCCCCTAGCTTCGATCCCCGCCATGGCCACAGCTTCCGCCGTATGTTTTTGAGCCTGTCGCTATGCTCACGTTGCTCTGAGGAGCCGGATGCACGCACCAGATCCTCACGCCGTGGTCCATAGCCCCATCCCCGTGCACGCCCGAACTCCGACCGCAGCAGACCTCGGTTCCGATGTTGGTTCCGGCGACCCCCACGCTCAACTCCGCTGCCTCCTGATGCGGGCGAGTAAGGGGTACACCCTGGTGCCCTCAGCGCGCCAAAACACTGCCCGTAGCGCGTTCCCAAGCGACGCCATCGCGTTTGTTTGCTCGTCGCCATTCAACTCCGGCGTGCTGACGTGGCGACGTCATTAGCTGCTAACAGCCCCGCTAATTAACCCCTAGTGACACTGACAGCCGGGCCCGCTGCCTAAGTAACTGTGGTTTAGTTCCTGTTTATGTTTGACTAACCACAGTGGCCCCACGCGTCAGCTTTCACCATGCTGACGTGGTCGTTGACTGGGCCCACATGTCAGCGACCCTAACTAGCACTGTGACACTGACCAGTAGGACCCACTCGTTAGGTTAGACCCGGCTGACCTCTTTTGACCTGGTGACGTCGTGCTAATGCAGTGCTGACGTTATAAATATTTCTGGATTTTAAACAAGTCTTAAATGATTTATAAATTCCAGAAATTTGGTTAAACTTTGAAAATTCATAGAAAATAAACCATAACTCCAGATGAAATAATTTATGTGTGAAAAATGATCAGAATTTTTAGAAGTGATTTGGTTTGAAAACCAAATTAAAACAAATTTGCAAAATAGAAATAGAAAACAGAAAAAGGGAAGAGACATACTTGGCCTTACTTGGGGGCCCAGCTAAGCTGGCCCAACCCACTGGCTCTGCCAGTCCTCCCTGTCCTCGCACCAGGAGGACAGGGGCGTGTGGCGAGAGAGCGCGTCCACGCGCGAGCCCACCTCTTGCTTCTGCCGACGTAGGAGAGGCTTCAGAAGCCGCCACGCACACCCTTGGCCTCTCTCTCACTCTCTTCCGTGCCTTCCCCCTCCTCTGTCTCTCTCCCTTGTTCTCCCTCGCGAGCACCCGAGAGCACCGACGAGCACCATCGTGACCACCAGCATCCCCGCAACCATCCAGATAGCCCATGAGCTCCGCCTCGGATCCGTGAAGGTCTACGCCGACGCATGTGACGCCGGGTGCCCTGAAGCCACGCCATCACCATCGTCTTCATCGCCACGGCCAGCGATCGCCGCTGCTCGATTCGTAGCAACGAGGACATCCCCGAGCTCACTAACCACCTCGTCGTCTTCTCTGTGATCTCCTGCGCCTCCTTCCCTTTTTCAAGTTGACGAATACAGCACCTAGCTTCGATCCCTGCCGTGCCCGAGCTCGTCGCCACCAGGCCATGTTACTGCCATGGCCACAGCTGCCGTTGTATGTTTTTGAGCCTGCCGTTGCTCACAGTGCTCCGAGGAGCCAGACACACGCACCAGATCCTCACGCCGTGCTCCATAGCCCCGTCCCCGTGCACGCCCGAACTCCGGCCACCGCAGACCTCGACGCCGACGTTGATTCCAGTGAGCCCCGCGCTCAACTCTGCTGCCTCCTGATGCGGGCGAGTAAGGGCTACGCCCTGGTGCCCTCAGGACGCCAAACCACCGCCCATAGCGCGTTCCCAAGCGACGCTGTCGCGTTTGTGTGCTCGTCGTCATTCAACTACGGCGTGCTGACGTGGCGACATCCTTAGCAGCTACCTGCCCCGCTAATTAACCCCTAATTAACCGTGGTTTAGTTCCTGTTTATGTCTGACTAACCATAGTGGCCCCACGCGTCAGCTTTGACCGTGCTGACGTGGCCGTTGACTGGGCCCACATGTCAGCGACACTAACTAGCACTGTGACACTTACCAGTGGGACCCACTGGCCAGGTTTGACCCGGCTGACCTCTTTTGACCTGGTGACGTCGTGCTAATGCAGTGCTGACATCATAATATTTTTGGATTTTAAACAAGTCTTAAATGATTTATAAATTCCAAAAATTTGGTTAAACTTTGAAAATTCATAGAAAATAAACCATAACTCCAAATTAAATAATTTATGTATAAAAAATGATCAGAATTTTTAGAAGTGATTTGGTTTGAAAACCAAATTAGAACAAATTTGCAAAATAGAAATAGAAAACAGAAAAAGGAAAGAGGCATACTTGGCCTTACTTGGGGGCCCAGCTAAGATGGCCCAGCCCACTAGCTCTGCGAGTCATCCCTGTCCTCGCGTCAGGAGGACAGGGGCGTGTGGAGAGATCACGCATCCACGCGTGAGCCCACCAACTGGTTCTGCCGACGCAGGATAGGCTTCAGAAGCCGCCACGCACACCCTTGGCCTCTCTCTCTCACTCTCTCCCGTGCCTTCCCCCTCCTCTGTCTCTCTCCCTCGTTCTCCCTCGCGAGCACCCGAGAGCACCGACGAGCACCACCGGGCACACCAGGATCCCCGTGCCCATCCAGATAGCCCATGAGCTACGCCTCGGATCCGTGAATCTCTAGGCTGACGCACGCGACGCCGGGTGCCCTGAAGCCATGCCATCACCACCGTGTTCATCGCCATGGCCGACGATCGTTGCTACTCAATTTGCAGCAACAAGGACGCCCCCGAGCTCGCTGACCACCTTGTCATCTTCTCTGTGAGCTCCTGCACCTCCTTCGCTTTTTCCCGTTGACGAATACGGCCCCTAGCTTTGATTCCCGCCGTGCCCGAGCTCATCGCCACTGGGTCATGTTACTGCCATGGCCACAGCTGCCGTCGTATGTTTTTGAGCCTGCCGCTGTGCTCACAGTGCTCCGAGGAGCTGGACGCACTCACCAGATCCTCACGCCGTGCTCCGTAGCCCCTTCCCCGTGCACGCCCGAACTCCGGCCGCCACAGACATCGGCGCCGATGTTGATTCCGGTGACCATCGCACTCAACTCCGGTGCCTCCTGATGCGGGCGAGTAAGGGCTACGCCCTGGTGCCCTCAGCGCGCCAAACCATCCCCCGTAGTGCGTTACCGAGTGACGCTGTCACGTTTGTGTGCTCGTCGCCATTCAACTCCTACGTGCTGATGTGGCGACGTTGTTAGCAGCTAATAGCCCCGCTAATTAACCCCTAGTTACACTGACAGCCAGGCCCCACTGCCTAATTGAAGCTGGTTTAGTTCTTGTTTATGTTTGACTAACTACAGTGGCCCTACGCGCAACTTTGACCATGCCGACGTGGCCGTTGACTGGGCCCACATGTCAGCGACCCTAACTAGCACTGGGACAATTACCAGTGGGACCCACTGGTCAGGTTTGACCCGGCTGACCTCTTTTGACCTGGTGACGTCGTGCTAATGTAGTGCTGACATCATAAATATTTCTGGATTTGAAACAAGTCTTAAAAGATTTATAAATTCCAGAAATTTGGTTAAACTTTGAAAATTCATAGAAAATAAACCACAACTCCAAATGAAATAATTTATGTATCAAAAATGATCAGAAAAATTCAATCTCTCCAATGGCACTATTTTCATGCATGTTTGAACAACTAAAAGTTGCTGTATAAGACAATTTGAACTAATGGCATTTGAAATGCCTTATGTGGAGTTTGAATTTGAATCTAGTGCTCAAACTAACTCCATTTAAATCATTGTTAGCTACATTGGCTCAAATCACATCATATTGCCATGTCACATTCATGCATCATATTGTCGCATTGCATTGATTGTGTTTCCTCTTGTTTGCCGGAGTTTGTCCCCTCTCAGTAGATAAAGTTCCGACTATATGATCGATGACACTGATGAAGAGTTTTACTATCTTCAGAAGTGCTAGGCAAGCAAGACCTCCTTGTTCATTCTGATACAATTCCACTGTCAGATTATGGGTTCCGGCAAACCCTTGAGGTTTGAACATTGGGGTGCGCACGAACATCTCTCCCCCTAGCTCAAGCTCTCGCAACGATCTCAAAGTTTAGCTTGCCGAACCCGAGGAACAAGGGACACAAGAGTTTATACTGGTTCGGGCCACCATTGCGGTGTAATACCCTACTCCAGTGTGGTGTGGTGGATTACCTTGTAGGCTAGAGATGAACAAGTGCAAGGGAAGAACATCCTCCTGAGGAGAGGTGTTCTTGAGCTCGATGAGCTTGTGTGGATGTGCATGATCTGAATGATCTGTCTAGATGAGCCGATCCATGGCTATGGTGTTGGCTAGCCCTATTTATAGAGGCCCGGGTCCTCTCCCCAAATATTAGGCGGGAAGGGATCCCACAACGACCAATTTGAAGGGGGACAACGAGTACAAGTTATCCTGACAAAAGGTGGTCTTTGCTTGCCAAAGGCTCTGGTGGTGACACCGTCATGGGCTCCATGACGACCTCCGTCTTGCCGTCCTGCTGGTCTTGGTCTCGTTGCACCAATATGGAAACCTTTACCCGACGCCTCAGGACTCCTCGCTTGCGCCGGCCTCTTTAACACCAAAGGGGAAACTGGCACTCTGCACCCGCTGGCGCCTGCCTGGCCTTGGTCGGCATGGATCACGTCACGGGAACCTCACGAGGTGCCCATTGCCTTGATCTCTCCGCTCCTCACGAGGGGCAGCCTCACTAGGCTGGCTCACGAGGATCGGAGAGATCAAGGCAAGGGGCACCTCGTGAGGTTCCCATGACGTGAGGCATGACGACCAAGGCCAGGCGGGCGCTAGCGGGCGCAGAGTGCCAGTTTCCCCTTGGGTGCTAAAGATGTAGGCACAGGCGAGGAGTCCCGAGGCGTCAGGCAAAGGTTTCCATATCGGTGCAATGAGACCAAGACCAGCAGGACGGCAAGACAGAAGTCATCACGGAGCCCACGACACCGTCACCACCAGAGCCTTTGGCAGGCGAAGACCACATTTTGTTAGGATAACTTGTACTTGTTTCCCCCCTTCAAATTGGTCGTTGTGGGAGCCCTTCACGCCTAATATTTGGGGAGAGGACCCGGGCCTCTATAAATAGGGCTAGCCACCACCATAGCCAGGGATCAGCTCATCTAGAGAGATCATTCAGATCATCCCCAACCATACAAGCTCATCGAGCTCAAGAACACCTCTCCTCAGGAGGCTTTCTTCCCTTGTACTTGTTCATCCCCAGCCTACAAGACAATCCACCACACCACACTGGAGTAGGGTATTACATCGCAACGGTGGCCCGAACCAGTATAAACTCTTGTGTCCCTTGTTCCTCGGGTTCGGCGAGCTAGACTTTGAGATCGTTGCGAGAGCGTGAGCTAGGGGGAGAGAGATCTTCATGTGGCGAGAGGCCATGTAGGAGTACATGGTGGGTTGTCTCACTGAAATCGTCTACAGGAACTGAGTACTGTGTTTGTGATCCATGAACAGCTACTACAACACATTGGGCCCTGAAATATGACCCCGCTCGACTTATTAACCCCCTGTCCTCTGTCCAGGAGTTGCAAGTAGTTTCTGGTGTTTGTAGTATGCTGGAGGCCGTGCATAGCGCTGACCCGAGGGGTGGGCTGTGATGCGGTAGGCACGTGGACAGTGTACCGGGACGCCCGTTTGGTGCCTCGGGAACCATGCACACATCATTCAGGACCATAGTGGAAACCTTGGCTGGACTCCCTGCGGATGGAACCTGAATAGGCGATATACCTTGACTAGGGACTTGTGTGGTTAGTCAGGTCATGGTCTACAACCATGTTAGCTTTCTCTTGAAGTCTGCAAAGCACATGTCGTGGGCAGACGCTAAGTGGTTGAAACATGTGTGAAGAAGTACACCCCTGCAGGGTTATAAATGATCTATTCGAATAGTCGCATCCATGGTAAAGGACCTCTGGGTTGCCTATGCAGTTCATAGACAAGTGAAAGTGGATACTCTAAAATGCGCAAGATAAGCATGAGTGCTATGGATGGCGTTCTCGTAGGGAGACGGGAGCGGATCCATAGTGGTCTATTGATTGGTGAATATGTGGACTCGTGTGCGCCACCCCAAAAGAGTTACCTATAGTCGTACTTCAGGATAGCCATCGAGTCAAAGCTGGCTTGCTGCAGTTAAACTCCACCACCCCTTTGTTGATATTGATGCATATGTAGCTAGTTCTGATGTAAGTCTTGCTGGGTGCCTATGTACTCACGTTTGCTTAATTTATATTTTTGCAGACAGACTTCAGTCTCACTAGTAGTTCCATGTGGACTTCGACGTTTAGCTTGTTACCTCAGCTATGATCTTGTACCCTTGGGAGGGTCTTGTAGATAGTCAGGCTTCTCAGCCTTTTTCATTTGTAGTTGTCTATACTCAGACAAGTTAATCTTCAGCATGTGCTTATTTCTTGTAGGACTTGAATGTCGGGTCATCAGACCCATGTTTGTAATATCTGGATCCTCGGAGCCTAATGAATAAATACTTTGAGTAGTAGAGTTTTGTTGTGATGCTAGATTGTATTTGCACATATCGAGCATATTGTGTGTCTGTTATTGACATGCTTGGTATGTGTGGGATCCGGCAACCTAGTTGTTTATTCTTGGTAGCCTATCTTACCAGGAAGTGTCTCCTAGTGCTTCCACTGAGCCATGGTAGCTTGCTACTACTCCGGAACACTTAGGCTGGCCGGCATGTGTCCTTCTTCGTCCAATGTCTTTCCCTTCGGGGAAATGTCACGCACTGTTCCTTTAAGTCCTTGTAGCTTGCTACGACTTGGGTTCATACGTTCATGACCGACACATTCGTTGCTGGGTCATGTACGCCTGTCCCCGTAAGTTAGTGCCTCTTTGGGTTTATGACTAGTCATGTCGGCCCGGGTTCTTTGTCATATGGATGCTAGCAACACTATCATATACATGAGCCAAAAGGCGCAAACGGTCCCGGGCCAGGTATGGTGGCACCCGTGGGGATATAGTGCGTGAGGCCGCAGAGTGATATGATGTGTTACATGCTAGATCAATGTGACTTAGGATCGGGGTCCTAACAGATACGGATTCAGAGCAGTGGTGGATAAGTAGTGGTGGTAGATGGCAAGGGCGATGATGATGGTGCGGTGGCAGCGTGACAATTTATGACCAGAACTCGAAACTCTAAAATACTAGATGCTAAGACCAGCAACTTGACACGACGATGCAACCGCAAATTCAACAAAGCAAAATACTAAAAAGACTATGCAAAGGCTCAGACTGGTTCAGATAGGATGAACTAACCCTAAATTTTTTTGGCTTTTCGTGGACTATAGGTATGAAGAACAAACTCGATCTAACTTATCAAAAACTGTAAAATCTCACCAAGCAATCTTGAAATCTAATACCACTTGATAGAGGCGAAGGTGTCCCGTCTTTCGATGAGATGGTGATTATCGTTTCAGAGGAGTAGACTTTGACGATCCGACTACGAACGTGTGAAGATGTCGCACCTTAGCAATCGCTAAACCAACTCCGAGAGGTTATTGACCATGCCGGAGCACGATCAACCTGACCACGAAGGTCTATTTCCTGCAAGCAAATGAAGAACATGCAAGAAACTAAGATTGCAATATAGATATTGCGAATATAAGATGAAAGCTTTATTGATGAAGGTGGGGTTCTGTGAGGTCTTTATCTGGTCGTTGAACACAAATGAAGTACGCGAAGTTGCAGCTATGGCGAACTTTTAATCTAAACAAAACCCAAAGTCTAAACGACGCCCTAAGGGCTGGATATGGAGGAAGAGGGGGGAATTTCGTGGCCATTAGAGAAGGGGTCTTAAACCAACCCTAACTCTTGTTTCCCCACACATACAAACTCTAAAACAGCCTACACTTAAGTATTTTGAAATTACATGGGCCTGGCCCAATAATAAGGTGACGCAATACCTAGAATAGCCTCTGGACGAAATTCATGAAGTGGCATCTTGTATCTTTCGTCCAAGGCTTCATGCACTACTTATGGTGGCTTCAATGCCCTGAAATCATCACTTTTAACTCCCGTTCTTGTTCCTCTTGCGCATGCCATCATCTCCATACTTGGTCTTGCTCCAGTGTTCATCCCTCTTATCCATGATAGGCCATTCATTTGTAAGCAAAACAAATGTATCCTATTTAGGCAGCATCATATTCTCATTAACATTAGAATCATTACCAAGAAATGAAAGTACCTAATAATTTAATTGGCGTGCGCGAGCTCTAGTAATTGGTCCAGTATGTATAGCAGTAGGGGCTATGGGTGTAATAATGGAATTGCTGTCCTCATCAGGTGGACCCACGACCGCCACGATGGCGACGTTCATCTTCACCCAGTGCATCCTGACATGGGAAAAGGCCATCCGCGCACCCTCTATGCACACCGAGAGCTTCACAACTTCAACTGAGGGCAGGGCGTCGCCAAGCCACTTGACCAGGCTGAAGTAGCTGCTAGGAATGGGTTCGACTGGCCACAACCGGACTATAATGTCCTTTATGGCCAAACCGGTCATCCAATGTAGCTCCGCCAGCTACATCATCTGGTTGTTCAACGGCGCCGGACGCTCTGGCTCCAAGTACTGTGACCAGAATAGCTTCTCCGTCATGTTCCCATCTTGGGCCCGGAAATACTGTGCGGCATCGGCAGCGCTCTTCGGAAGGTCTACAAAGGCGTCTGGAGAACTTCATAGTCGAGTTAGCAAGGCATATTTTTGACTGCCAAATTTACTCCGCAAAAGAAAGGGCTTACTAGCCGCTATCCGTTCGGCCTACTTGATCTCCTCGCGAGCCGCCCGGGACTCGGTCTGCACTTCCTTGGTCTCCTGGAGAGCCTTAACAAGATCGACTACTTGGGCCTTATTCTTCTCCTCCAAAGACTCGCACTTGCCTGCGACGTCTTTGAGCTCTTGCTCCACTTCACTTACCCGCTCCTCATACTGGCGACGGGCGACTTGCTCGTCCTTCAAGTCCGGAGGCATTTTATCAGAGGCCGCTCTGCTCACCCATGCATGTTCCTCGGCTTGGGTAAGGGCACTCTTTAGGGTCTCAACCTTGGCCGCACTACCTGCAATAATGATCAAGGCAATGAATGAGCTTAAACTCTGCATTGGCTTATCACTTCAGGTGCGTGAATACTTTTTTCAAACATACCTTGCGCCTCATCGAACCGCTTGTTAATGCGGATGAGATCCTCATCGGCCAGCTTCAGCTTTCACTGAAGTTCGGACACTTCAGCGGCCTCGACGGTCACCGCTAACAGGGAGGCCTGTTTACCAATAGAACAATACATTACCTCATGCGGTTATTATTTGATCATATGTTCGGTTGATCTTCAAAACTGGACAGAGTCTCAGGGGCTACTATCTATAGACAGGCATATTTTTCATATGAAAAGTGGCAAAGAATATTACATCGCATACCTCGAAACCTGTTAGCAGGCTGGTGAAGGGTTCATTCAACCCGCCTCTTGGTGGACTGAACCTTCTCAACCACCGTACCGATCAGGGTACGGTGCACCTCCATGATGGAAACACGTTACAATGCTTCCACCAGAGTGTTCAGCGCCTCCGGACTAGATGAGGTCATCGTCGCAACGGGCGCCCCCTTCCTTTGAAGGGGGTTGTTCGCCTGATTCCGCAGCCACATGGGTCTCCGGAACGGTGTTCGGCTGTGGGCCGGACTGGTCAGGGCCCGCGTCATCAGTATCCATGGGGGTTACACCCCCCATATTCTCTGTAGCCGAGGCATTACCCTTTGGCGCCATCTGAGTGTCCTCCCTCACCTCTTCGTGCGCTAGAGAGGTCCTTTGAGACAACAACTCTGTGTCACCCATGGTGGTAGGCGGAGAGGCTCGCGGAGGCGACTCGCTCTCCACCATCTCCGATGCCAAAGAATCCTCCTCAGATGACGATTGTTGGGGGAGGCCACGGGTCGGACTGCAACACGTAACATGATGTGTTATAATTACAATCATAAAAAACTAGATAAACGTCGGAGTATCCTTTGGCACTTACGACGGGCTAGGGGCTTTTCCCTCGGGCACCACATGGGGGAGTGTTCGGCATTCGTGTTGAACCGTCCAAGAGGGATATCTTCCCTCACATGGACGCCTCCACCTTCAGATCTATGGAGGCCCCCCTTTTCTTCTTCCTCCCCTTAAGGGGAGAATTGCTTTCTGCCTCCTCCTTGTCTTCATCTCCCTCATGAGAGGAGGGAGGTTCGGTCTCTCCAGACATTATGTCCAAAGTAACTTTACAGCCGAGGCTACCCATGGACTCCTTTCTCCTCTTCTTGGACTTCTTCTATGGCGCCTGATAAGGCACCGGGACCAGCATCCTCGTTGGCAGAGGAGTGGCTGGGTTTTCGGGTAGTGACACTGGACACCTGATCCGCTCCGCCTTTGCTGTCCAGCTTTGAATGAGGAATGAACATCTCAGTATACCCTTTGACTTGTGGACCTAAATTCTGTTCGGAAGTGAAATGCTTACCGTAGTAGCCGGATTCGCGCCGTCGAGACCAATATCTTCGGTCTTCTCTGGCGACGTCTTCTAGGCCTTGAAAAGAAGTTTCCAGATCTCTTCGTGCGTTCTGCTGAAGAAGGGATGCATGGTCCGGGGCCCTCCAGATTAAACTCCCACATACGGAGAGGCCCGTGTTGGCATGGGAGGATCCGGCAAAAGAGCATCACCTGAATGACGTCGGTGAGACTGGTGTTCTTGTTTATCATACTCTTGATGCGCTTTTGTAACATCATCACTCCGTTGGTCGACCCCCAGTCCAAACCCATGTTGGTCCACGATGCGAGCCGCATAGGGGGCCCGGATCTGAACTCAGGAGCGGCCGCCCTTTGGTATCGCGGGGTTCAGTGATGTAGAACCACTCCTGCTGCCATACCTTCACGGTCTCCTCAAAGTCCATTTTGGGCCAAGTGGTGTTGGGGAGCTTGCTCACCATGGTGCCGCCGCAGTCCGCATGCTATCCCTCGACCACCTTCGGCTTCACATTGAATACTTTAAACTACATGCTAAAGTGTGGGGGGATGCGGAGTACCGCCTCGCATACCACCATGAACGCCGAGATATGGAGGAATGAATTCGGGGCTAGATCGTAGAAATCTAGCCCGTAGTAGAACAGCAAGTCACGGACGAAGGGGTGGAGGGGAAACCCTAACCCACGAAGAAAGTGAGGGATGAACACAACCCTCTCGTTGGGCTCTGGAGTGGGGATGACTTGCTCTTTGGGAGGGAGCCTGTGTGCAATTTCCACGGTCAAGTACCTCGCCTCCCGGAGCTCCTTGACGTCCTTCTCCGTTATGGAGGAGGCCATCCACTTGCCTTGTGAGTTGGATCCGGACATGGCTGGAGAGGTCGGTGGTGGTGGGAAAGATTGAAGCTTTGCCACTAGAGCTCAAAAGATGGAAAGGCAAAGGAAGGAAGAAGGCGTGGGGTAAAAAGATGGGTCTTTATCCAATTATATAGGTGTTGAATATCAAGCGCACCCCACAAGCCCTAAAACTCGCCAATTCCCAAAGGGTCGTGCGAATGACCTGGTTGGATTACCCAAACCCATATTGATGAGAATCCTGCAATAAGGGGACATGATCTCTGCTTTGACAAGATGTGTCAATAGAGGCTGCGCCCCGAAACAGGAAGCGGGAGGCTAAAAAACGGTTTGAAATGATAAAGAGGCCAGGCGTAACGTTTTGCCAAAAAAGTTTTCAGTTGACAAGCCTTATTTTGATTAAGTACATTGCCTTTGTGGTTGAGGGTTGTGGCTGTTATGCAGAGTTGGATATAGATCTCTTATTCAGAAGACCACTTTGAAGTATTCGGAGGAGGAACCCGCCTTGAAATGCCAAAGACAATCTGCGTGCCAAACACATCGTCATCGAAAGACTGGTTCAGAAGCTACTGAGGGAGTCCTGGATTATGGGGTCCTTAGGTGTCGGGGCTATGTGACATGGGTCGGAATGATGGGCCGTGAATATACAAGGTAGAAGGCCTTCCCCCGTGTCCGCATAGGACTCTCCTTTGCGTGGATGGCACGATTAGCGTCTGGATGTGTGCTTTCCTTTCTCTGTTATCTGACCCTGTACAATCCTAGGCCCCTCCGGTGTCTATATAAACCAGAGGGTTTAGTCCATAGAGGCTATCAAATTTCATATAGGCTAGACATCTAGGGTTTAGCCATTACGATCTCGAGGTAGATCAACTCTTGTAACCCCTATACTCATCAAGATCAATCAAGAAGGAAGTAGGGTATTAACTCCATTAAGAGGGCCCAAACCTAAGTAAACATCGTGTCCCCTTTGTCTCCTGTTACCTTCGATCCTCAGACGCACAGTTCAGGACCCCCTACCCGAGATCGGCCAGTTTTGACACCGACATGGATGAGTTTGATAAGTTTATCGTTAAACGAGAAAACTTCAATGCTTATGTTAGTAGACAATTGAAAGATAATGCTTACATGCTTGACCACCTTGGTGATTATATGAGTAGAACAATTAATGATCTTAAGGTTATTAGTAAACATGCTTCCATGGTCACAACTCAAGTAGAACAATTACTTAAGGCACAAGATGATCTACTTAATGAGTTGAATAGTAAGAATAATGATAATGCTATTAGGGTTATGACTAGAAGTGGTAAAATGACCCAGGAACCTTTGTATCCCGAGGGCCACCCTAAGAGAGTTGAGCAAGATTCTCATAGAGTTAATACTGATGCACCTAGTCCTTCTAATAAAAAGATAAAGAAAACTGATAGGACTTTGCATGCTTCTAGTGAACCTGTTATAGATACACCTGAGAATCCCAATGATATTTCTATTTCTGATGCTGAGACACAATCCGGTGATGAACATGAACCTAGTAATAATGCTAATGATGATGTTCATGTTGATGCTCAACCTAGTAATGATAATGATGTAGAGATTGAACCTGCTGTTGATCTTGATAACCCACCATCAGAGAATCAATGTTATGATAAGAGGGACTTCGTTGCTCGGAAACTTGGTAAAGAAAGGGAACCATGGGTTAAGAAACCCATGCCCTTTCCTCCTAAGCCATCCAAGAAGAAGGAAGATGAGGATTTTGAGAATTTTGCTGAAATGATTAGACCTATCTTTTGGCGTATGCGTTTGACTAATATTCTTAAAATGCCTCCTTATTCTAAGTATATGAAAGATATTGTTACAAATAGAAGAAAGATACCAGAAGCTGAAATTTCCACTATGCTTGCTAATTATACTTTTAAGCGTGGAATACCAAAGAAACTTTGAGATCCAGGAGTACCAACTATACCATGCTCCATTAAAAGAAACTATGTTAAAACTGATTTGTTTGATCTTGGAGCCGGTGTTAGTGTTATGCTTTCTCTTTATATCGTCAACTTGAATTGAATAAGTTGACACCTACTGAAATATCTTTGCAAATGGCTAATAAATCAACTTCTATACCCATCGGTATTTGTGAGGATGTGCATGTTGTGGTTGCAAACGTTACTATCTTAACGGACTTTGTTATTCTTGATATTCCTGAGGATGATAGTATGTTGATTATCCTTGGTAGACCTTTTTGAATACTGCAGGGGCTGTTATTGATTGCAGCAAAGGCATTTTCACTTTTCATGTTAATGGTAATAAGCATATGGTACACTTTCCAAAGAAACAACCTCAAGTTCATAGTATTAATTCTATTGGAAAAATTTCAACTATTACTATTGGAGGTTTTGAATTCCCTCCTCCTACTGTCAAAAAGAAATATGATATTCTTATTGTTGGGGACATGCATATCCCTGTTGAGGTAACCTAGTGTTATTCGAAAATTCTCCGATTACATGTTATTCGGAAGAAATTTGTTAATAAAGACTTGATCAACCTTGTTAATGGATTCCTTTTGATGAGCATGAGATGGATGCATTTAGAAGGCACAACTTTCTGTACCCACCTTTTACTTTCTATTATGTAGAATAAATAAAGCAGAACTAGTATTTTCTGTCTGTTTTCTAGATTATCCATGAACTAAAAAATGTACCGAAAATAAAAGTTCTCCAAATGCCCTAAAATTTTAGAATGATTTTTTATAGAATATTTGAGAATTTATGGCACTGAACATGCACCACGGGGATACACCAGTGGTCCACAAGGGTGGAGGGCACGCCCTACCCCCCTCGGCGCGCCCTCTGCCTTGTGGGTCCCATGTGGCCCCCCTCCACTTATTCCAGCACCCATCCACTTCGTCTTACTCTAGAAAAAAGCATCACGTAGCTCAAACCCGTGTTCTTGCTAATTTTGCCGCCATTTTTGATCTCTTTGCTCAAAACTCCATTCGCAAAACTGCTTTAGGGGATTGTCCTTCGGTATGTGACTCCTCTAATGGTCCAATTAGTTTTTGTTCTAGTGCTTTATTTATTGCAAATTTTTGCTACTGTGGTGACCTTGTTTTTGAGCTTGCATGTCAAATTTATATGGTCCAAAGTACTTTTGATGGACGATATAGCCTCTAGGCACTTGTAGGAGTAGTTGCTATAAATTTTGTTGAGTTTGGTTCACTTTTATTTTGAGTCACTAAAAATTTCAGAAATTTTTCAGAGGAAGAAAAATGCCCAGGAAAATGTACCAAGGTAGTTCTTCAAAGAAGCAAGCACCGAGGCTCGCGATACATCAGTCGGACCTAGAACCACCCAGGGAAGCTCAAGTGCGGCCTTGTGAATGTCCGTCGGATGAATTCATGGTTCATGCAGGTTTCAAGGATGAGTTTTATGCATATGTAAAAAATGCCGGCCTTGAGGACTTCGTATCAGACAAGTGTCGACAATACTATTACCTGACCGATTCCTTTGTGCGGAGGTTTGGATTTTCATCCAAGCGCAATACCCATACTGTTTTATTTGATCTCTATGATGAATCATATACCATGGACCTTGAGGATTTGAATACTGCTTGCAAAATCCCATAGTGAGCTTCACAAAGCTGAATGCACAGTACAAAAAAAGACACATCCGTGACATTTTGGGCCGAAAGAAAAAAAAATCTGTCATACTTATGACACTTCTATGACGATAATTGTGACAAAACCCAGTATCATCATAGATGTGGTGGGCTCCTACTTCTATGACAAAAAATCATGATAGAAAATGGGCTTTTCATCCTGGGCGGGCCAAAGCCGCAGCTGCATGACATTCTTTGGGCCGTCGATGACGGAAAAAACCATGGTAGAAGCGAGGGAGAGGAAAATTTCGGGGAGTTCCTGGTTACGGTGGCTGTTCGAGGGCCGAGCTATGCGCATTTCTCTCATACACGTACGCGCGTGTGTGCGAGGCGTTGTGCTCTAACTGAACCCGAGCGAGGCGTTGGGCTCTAACTGAACCTGAGCGATTGCACTGCAGGCTACGCGTTACTGAACCCGAGTGATTCCTTCGCTACTGCTGCTAACTGAAGCCGATCGATGCTGCCTCTGGATGAACATTGAGTGTTGCTGGGGGGGTTTGGAAGAACAGTTCCCGGTGGGGGTGGATGAATAGGATCCCGTGGTGTTGCCTCTGGATGAACATGACCCCGATCGATCGAGCCGGTTGGGGCTCGATGAACAGGACCCCGTGGTGGGCTGGATGAACAGGACCACCCCGTGGAGGGCTGGATGAACAGTAGCCCCGTGGAGGGGTGGTTGAATAGGAACCCATGCAGAGGGCTGGTTGAACAGTAGTCGGTGGAGTAGCGCACAATGGAGGCTGGATGAACAGGAGCCCGTGGATGAACGGTCGCAGGTGGAGGCTGGAGGAGGTCGACGGTGGATGAACAATAGCCCATGGAGGCTGGAGGGGGTCGATGGTGGAGATGAACAGTATCCTGTGGAGTCCCATTTTGCGGTACGCCACACCCCTCCCGATGAACAGGACCCCCGTTTCGACCGTAGCACTCCAACACAAGTCCGTTTCCTCCGTTTTGCGGTATGCCACACCCCTCCCGATGAACAGGACCCCCGTTTCGACCGTAGGAGGTCCTCTTCCTCCATTTTGCGGTACGCCAGACCCCTGCCGATGAACAAGATCCTGTTTCGACCGTGGCCGGTCGAACACAAGGCCGTTTCCTCCGTTCTGTGGTACGCTAGGCCTCGTTTCCATCGGTTGTTCCGTCCAAGCCCTCACGATGAACACGACAACGCATTCTATTCTGACCCAGCCGGTTGGCTCCCCATGAACACGACGACGTTGTTTCTCCATTCCGACCCAGCCATGTACACGAGCCTTGGCCGTACGTATGCGCGAGTAGGCGTTTGAGACCCTGCCCGTATGTACGTACGTGGCCGTATTTTCTTTCTTGCACACTGGCCGCTGTACGTACGTGTACATGCTACGTGCGTGCCTCTACTATGACACGTGCGCGCCTCTACATCGACTAGTATGTACATACACGTTCGCGACCAGAATGACAATGTTACGTACGCTTTGAACAGGTTTGTCCCGACTGTCACGCACTTCCTTGCGTGCGAAGATGTAGATGGTGGGTCCCAGCAGTCAGGGGGGCGAATCGTTTTTTTGCCCGGACGCACCTCCTTGCGTGCGAAGATGTAGCTGGTAGGTCCCAGCAGTCAGGGGGAAACGTTTTTTCATGAAATACAGTTGCCCGTCCGGTGCGTCCCTGCTGTCAGGTGGAGGAATCATTATTTTCCGTGTAATAAGGAGGCACTTCCTTGCTACGGCCATGGACCCAGCTGTCAGCCTCTCCATGTACAGTCCACGTCCGATGGAAGCTGTTCCTTGACCACATTGACCACGCCGCCGAGAGCACCAGGGCGGTGGACGATGGCGAGGCCTAGGAAGGGGATGAAGCGGAGCCGGGGAAGACGCGACAGTGGATGCCCACGCGTAGAGGAGTATGAGGGTTCACTGGTTCGCTGCGGTGTGAGGCTACCGTCGCCGCAGAATAAGAGGGTGTGTGTGTGAGTCGAGGGATGGCCTGGCCAGTGGTGGGAGTAGTAGGGGGCGGTGAGGCCTCCGCGGCATCGCAGCCGGCCACAGGAGGCACGACCGATGCTGGTTTGGACGGCTGGAGCAAGAAGACCAGAGGTTGAAGAAGCACTAAGGCTGTTGGATGGACATCATACGATCACTAGAGCTAGAATCATGCATATTGACTAAGTTGACAAAGCTCTCCGTCCCCGTCAACTTAGTAGGCTCACAAGACAGCCTCCCACTATACTAGGTCCCAGCTAGCAGGGGGAGTATTCATTTTTTTTGTGAGTAATAAGGAGGCACTTCCTTGCGTGCGAAGATATAGCTGGTGGGTCTGAGCTGTCAGCGGTGGTAACGTTTTTTCGTGAAATACAGAGGCCCTTTCGGTGGGTCCCAGATGTCAGGTAGAGGAATCATTATTTTGCGTGTAGTAAGGAGGCATTTCCTTGCGTGGGGTCGTGGACCCAGTTGTCAGCCTCTCCACGTACAGTCCACTTAAGATGCATGTTGGTCGTTGACCACATTGACCAGGCCGCGCCGAGAGCACCATGGCGGTGGACGACGGCGAGGCCTAGGAAGGGAACGACACGGAGCCAGTGAAAACTCGGCAGTTGTTTCCCACGCGGAGGGGAGTACGACTGTACGAGGCATTACTGGTTCGTCTGCCATCGCCGGAGAATAATAGCAGGTGTGGGTGAGTAGAGGGATGGCCAGGCCAGCGATGGGAGTATGGTGGGGCGGTGAGGCCGGTGCGGCAGCACAGCCGGCCGTGGGGAGGAGGGAGCAGGCAGTCCCACCGGCGCTTGTTTGAGCGACTGGAGGAGGAAGAGGAGAGATTGAAGAAGCACCACGGTCGTTGGATGGACATCCAACAGTCACTGCTTGAGCATCAACCTTTTTTGGAAAGCCTCAAATCTGTGGAAAACAGCATACAACCCATCTGCCATTATTTCTAATAATTTATAGCCCATTTGCTAATTCTTAATGTTTTTTTGGAGCCCATATTATTTTTGTTAGCATTACATCCCATATTGTGGCCACGGTTAAAATATTATATGAAACTTTGCATATTTCGATGCGGTTCGAACTGTTTTTAATCCCGAAATTTCGAGTCACATTCAAATTGAATTGAAAAATAAATGTATATCAATATAAAATCCAACAAACTATCCACGCATAAAAATCAATGCAATTTAAAATCTCAAAATGAAAAAAAGAAATTTGAAACTAATTGCCGGTTTGATGCATTTTTAAAATGTACAACCCATTTCTCATTATTGGTAGGCCATTTTCTCGGCCAGCCAAATGAAGCTCTCCTTGCCTTGAAAGATTTGCAGCCCAACAGGCCTGACAAAGCGACTTCCTTGGCAAATAAAAAAAACTAGGTTGTGGTCGTTGACCCAGTTGCGACCGTGGACCCAGCTATCAGCCTCTCCACGTACAGTACTCTTCCGATGGAAGTCGGTCGTTGGCCACATTGACCACGCCACGCCGAGAGCACCAAGGCGGTGGATGATGGCGAGGCATAGGAAGGGGACGATGCGGAGCTGGAGAAGACGCGGTAGTGGAAGCCCACACAGAGAGGAGTACGAGGGTTCACTGGTTCGGCTGCAGTGTGAGGCTGCCATCGCCGCAAAATAACAGGGGGTGTGTGTGAGTAGAGGGATGGCCTGTCCAACGGAGGGAGTAGTAGGGGGAGGTGAGGCCTCCACGGCATCGCAGCCGGCCACGGGAGGCAGGAGCACGAGGCACGACCGGGATTGGTTTGGGTGGTTGGGGCAAGAAGACCAGAGGTTTAAGAAGCACTACGGCCATTGGATGAACATTTTACGGTAACTGGAGCTAGAATCATTCATATTGACCATGTTGACAAAGCCCTCCGTCCCCGTCAACTTGGTAGGCCTACAAGTCAGCCTCCCATTATGCTGGGTTCCAGCTGACAGGGTGAGTATTCATTTTTTGCGTAATAAGGAGGCACTTCCTTGCGTGCGAAGTTAGCTGGTGGGTCCAACCTGTCAGCAGGGGGCACCTTTTTTTCACAAAATACAAAGGCCTTTCCGGAGGGTCCCAGATGTCAGCTAGAGGAAACAAACACTTGACAAGGCGTACAGAATAAGCTAGTGTACCAGTAAAGAGACGTTGCTGAGTTTTCGAAAAAAGATAGACGTGCTCCTGTAGCTAGTTCAAATCCAAACCTAGACTATGACTTTATATGGTGCTATGCTACTCTACAAGTAATGAAACTGACTTATCCAACGTTCGGTTCTCCTCTTCTCCACTTACTCTGGCTAGCATCAGAAGCTCTGGCTGCAGCAACCATGCTCGCTGGCTGCTCGTCCACCTGCTCTTCACCAGGCAACAACCAGATATGCGCCAAGTCACCACTCGTACCATCGCCTGTGGGTCTCATCACACCCCCGCCGGCACACGCACCGCAGCCGGTTTCTCATCGCAACCCGCTGCCGTTGGTGTGGTGCCACTACTGCAAAACACGTAGAGTCATCCATCGCGTCTCAACCACAATCCTCAACCCTGGCCGAGTCTTCTACAAATGCCCGAATCATGGGGTAATAATATGTTCAAGTGTTGTTATGCCTCTTTAAGTTGCTGATTTTTTAATAGTTTGGTTGATGATCTTCCAATTTGATTCGTGCATAAAAGGGAAGATTCGTGTGATTTGTATTTCTGGGAAGTTGCTGATGTGGGGGAGTGCAACAACGCTGATTATTTGGTCAGCCGAGGAATCCCAATACCATCAGGTTCGGGTGTTGGACAAGTAACTGAAGGAACGACAGAAGAGGAAGATGTAGAGCAGAAGGTTAAAGATGCAGTTTCTCTGATCATGGCCAAGCAACAGTTGCTGAACGACCTTGACAGGAATGAGGAGATGAAAGAGCTTGTGAAGATAATGGACAAAATCGATGTGCTCTATAGGATGATTGTCTCTTTAATTGCAGTGTATGTAGCACTTGTGATGTATTCAGTGACTATGACATGAGCACTTTGCTGAAACTAGTAATGAATGAAACCTGTGTAGCAGGCTGGGTGTAGTGTTGTGAACATATAATGATTTCTATTAACGGGAATCAGGGGGTATCGCCTTTGGTCATAAATAAATAAATAGCAGAGGCCCTTTTGGTAATAAATAAATAAATTAGCAGAGGCCCTATCGGGTCAACTTTGTTCTCATTCGAAGATGTCGAGCAAATTGCAGTCCAACAACAAACTATGTCATCAAATTCAAATTTCACAGCCAAATATAAGTACAACTAAACAACAATGCCATCATGTTTTAGTCGTCATACAATCACCAAACACAAATCAGCATACATAACAAGTGATGTTCTCACAGGAAAATACTAAACAACATGTTCATCAGGTTTCAGTTGTCATAGCAAACACAATTTCACATAGTAGATAAAAAAACGTCTTCTGACAGGCAAATACGACAAAAGCAATGTAATCATCATCCGTAGCAGCAGCGTCAACATCTTCGCCATGTGTATCAGTCTGAATTGTAATTCCCCACGGTGTCATCTTCTTCTTCGTCCTCAACGTCCTCGAACGTTGGCTTCTTCTTGATCAACTCCTGTATGTCCACAACATGACAAGCAATCTTTTCGCCGGCGTCATTAACGTGATGGTTCTCAAAGATATTAGGAACATCCATGTTATCTTGTACATCAGTAGCAGTGTAAGAATCATCTTGTTCTGCAACTTCATTAACAAATTCCTCTGCTCAAACCTTTGCAATACTCTCCAGTCATCGCTACATGCAAATGTGTCTTCCAAGAAAAATATCTGTGTTGCTTGATTTGCTAAAATAAAAGGCTCGTTGGTCTGGTACGCCACCTTGACATTGATGGATTTGAAATAATCATCAGCTCTGGGTTTTGCGATCCTGGAAAACAGGTTATATCAACGACATCACAATAGAACCACACACCGATGATCCTCGAAACTAGAGATATACTACAACTGAACAATGTCTGTTATGTTAGCATACATTTCAGTTGTTGTAACATCCCAAATTTTCAATTTGGAATGTTATATACTAGATCATCATTGCTTATCAGATTTTATTGCTTTTGGCCTGATCCAGAAATTCTACGCAACTCAAGGACCCACGGAGAGAGTTGGGGATTTCGTTATTTTCATATTTGAGTTTTCTCAAATTATGAAAATAGGATCATCTGATTTTATTTATTTTATCTTCAATTATTTCAATTATAAAAATAAGTGAGAGGGAATAAGATGACTTTCCCATAATAAAGAAATATTGAGGATTTAATAAAAAAATAAGATTTTATTTTGGAGTTTTTCCGCTGTTTTATTTGAATTTAGGAAAAATGCGCGTTTTCCATAATTGCATTTGGGCCCCAAATAAATGTTCACCTTGTCCGGCTTGATTTTAGAAGTCGGGGAAAATTTATTTCGGGATTTTTGGAGTCCGTTTAGTATTTCTTTTATTTGTTTTTCTGTGCGTAATGTTTTTTTAAACGCGAACCGACCTTGGGCCGTATTCGGCCAGGACTCCCCTGGCCTGCCCCCTTTATATAGCGCCCGAGCCCACCCCAGCCCACCCCAAACCCTAGCCCTGCCGCCGCCCTAGCCAGCCGCCGCCCGCGATCCGCGCCGCCGCCCATTCCGCCGTCGCTGGAGCCACCCGTCGCCGCTAGAGCCACCCGCCCCGCCGGAGCCAACCGCCGCCGCCGCCCGTTGACCCGCTGCCACCGCCGTTGACCCGCCGGAGTTCGACACCGTCGCCTCTGCGGTTTTCGAGAGAAAACTGTCATTTTATTTTTTTAGGAACCCAGTTTATTTTTAGATCGGTTTTTTTGGTTTAGTTGTTTAGCGGACGTTCGTCCGTACGTTCGTTTTAACAAACGGTTTTCGTCGTTTAGCCGCAGACAGTGAATGTTGTTCGTTAGCCTGTTCGTCCGTTTCTCTTTTTCTCGGATTTTCCGCGATTATTTTCAATTGCGATTTCTGATCCGATTTTCGTTTTAGTATAACTATTCGCACGTTTATTGGAATCAAGCGATTCAAGCGCCTAGAGTTTCGTCTCGAAACCATCTTTCCGTTTAACCAACTCAAACAAGTTTTTGCTTCTATAAAATTTTACTTAGATCCAGATAACTAAACGAAGCTTGTTTCTTTCGCCGTTTGACTTTCGTTGCTTCGTTTGATTTGTTTCTTTTTGCAGACTGGAGTTCTTAAGTTGAATTTTCTGGTTACTTCGCTTATTTGAGTTTTACCTGTGCATTAGATGAGTGCTTATTGTATGCTTGTTTGTTTGCGACAGAGTACCCGGAGTGCGCCGCTTGCTACTTCGAATCTCTAGGTTTCACGGATCATCAGCAAGGCAAGTAACACTTTGATCATACCTCTTACTACCCAGTTTTGTTGCATTAGATCAATCCCCAAACATTGCATGATTACGATCTAATTAAATTGTGTGTTTTGGGAAGTAGATGAGGTAGTACCTATTACCTGTTTTATTATCAAACCCTTGGGTGTTATTTCTACGTTTGCTTATTTTGCCATGCTATGCTAGTAGACGTGGATTGGGCGAGAGTATCCATGACAGATGTGAGATTGTTAATTAATGGTTTATTTATGGTGGCAACTTTAATACACATCTGGGTGGATTGAGGCGCCTCGGTATTCCAGCGATTGCCTGTTTTTCTTTATGGACCGCCACCCAGGCTCAAAGGTATCATGAGATTATTCATATTAGAAACTTCCGTGTGCAGCCACAAGCTACTATGGGCTCTAGCATAGTTTATTAAGTTGTGTGAACTCTTATAGTGGTAGACTAGCAGATGTAGGGGAAAGTAGGTGTAATGGTCTACCCGATCGTAAGGTGCTAGCGCTTCTGAAAGACTATGTCTCGGTCAACCGTTTCTCAAACACCATGTAGTGCGGGATCCCAATGGAGGAGATCGAGTCTTGTGGGGAAAAGTGCGCAAACCTGTGCAGAGTGTATAAACTAATCATGGTTAGCCGTGTCCCCGGTTATGGACAGTCTTGAGTATCTAGTACTTGGATTATCATGTGAATCTCATCATGTTACTTTAATTAATTTTGTTGGGTTTTAATGATGATGCTTAATTGGGATTGAGAGGGTGTCTACACTCTCAATGTTTAACAACCACCATGATAGTTAAATAAAACTTATTCCTTTGTAGTAGGGAAAAATTGGCTTTACGCAAAACTGTAACCATAGAGCTTTCGACCAGCCATATATGCATGTAGTATAGCCTATTTCTGTTCATTACTCTCTATGTGTTACATTGCCAGCATATTCCATGTGCTGACCCATTTTCGGGTTGCAACGTTCATGTTGCAGACTTTTCAGACGACAAGTAAGGTGCCATTAGATCGTGGTTCTATACTCAGTGATGCTGTTGGATTTGATGGACTCACTTATCTTCCAAGCCTTCCGCTGTTATCGTTATTAGATGGCCTTAAGGAATATTATTTGTAATAAGTTCTCTTTTGAGACACTCGATGTAATAAGTGTGTGATTGCTATTCTGTTATAAATCCTTCAAGTACTGTGCGTGTCAGCATTACTAATCCAGGGATGACACTGATGCACAGAGATCAGAATGTTTGAGGTCTGGTCGCTACAAGATGGTATCAGGGCACACGCTGACTGTAGGACACGACCACTAAGCTAAAAGACCTAGATCACTACTCTCTTCTCATTTTTGACTTCTCATCTTTTCTACTCTTTTAGGATGGCGGATGCAAGGAACAAGTTCACGCAACCGGATGAAGATACACCCTTTGAACGCCACCTGAAGGAAGTCACTAAGTACCTGAATATCGGAGTACCAAGCATCACCGGGACCTGCAACGCCACTTTACCCGAGGAGGAGCGCTGGATGATTCAAGTTCAAGCTCCAGGAAGGACATTCGCGCCAGCCACTGAACCCATAGAGTTTTCCTTTGATGCACCAACCTGGAGTCTAGAAAAGAGCATGGCAGCCCACATCACCATGGGACGTATTGGAGAAGTTTACCGCAATGATCTCAAGGATACTATCTACCAGATTTGTGGGTGCCGAGATGAGCATTGGGAGATTATCAACACCAAGAAGGATAGATCAATCGCAGCTTTTATTCAGGAGTTAAACTAGCACATTCGAAGTCAGGAGAACCAGATGTGCGTAGGCATGATAGATTGAAGAAGGCGATGACAAGAATCACGGAGCTGGAGGAAGAACTCAAGGCTACACGTGAAGATTATGAGGAAATCGTCGTACTAGTGGAGAAGAATGACGACCTGATTAAGAAGATCTGAATATTCATGGGAGACCCGACACCAGTAGAAGAAGACGAAGAACCCAAGGTGACGGTGTCCTGGACTAGGGGCTACTCACCACGTCATCTCCCGATCTGTTAGATTGGGCCGAGGACCCCCATGGCCGCATACTCATGGGCCAGTTCGGACAGCTGCCGCATACAAGGAAGATTCCACAAGACTTGGCGATCAAGACAAGGACTCCTCCCCACTGGCGTATTCGACGAGGACTCTTGTTATCCTAGGCCTCTGGTGCATTATATAAACCGAGGCCAGGCTAGTCGATAGATCATATACAACAAAAATCATACCATAGGCTAGCTTTTAGGGTTTAGCCTCTACTATCTCGAGGTAGATCAACTCTTGTAATACTCATATCATCAAGAATAAATCAAGCAGGACGTATGGTTTTACTGTGACTTCGGCAAAGGGTTTATTGAGAGTTCCGCTGTGTGTTCGGCAAAGGGTTGATGGCTCGCCTGCAGATCAACTGTGACTTCGGCATCTTCGTCACCAGCTCGACTAGTCACCTTGGTTTGACCAAGGACTGCGCCCTACCTCCAATCATCATGTTCAGATGAGGGCCTTTATAAACATCAACTCCGATCTCTATCAAGATCATGGAGGAATCATTCAGGGAGCTCTGGGGCTCAACTTTAACATTGCCCTCGGGCGACCGTGCTGTTTTTCTGGACAACAAACTTGTGTCCGCTGCCACCGCCTCCTCAAGTGTCTTTTTAACGGTCGCTTCTGTGGAATCGTATGGAATTGAGTCTACAACAACCCTGGAAAATTTCGTCAAGTTACGATGGAGGAATCTCTGGCAATCCATGATATACCGGAGCCCTGTCAAATCTGGACGGGAATCTAGATGAGTTTAGGGCGTGGTGTCCAAATTCTAGCTCGGACGTCCTTTGGAAGATCCAACCGTTGATCGGCTGCGGAATTCCTATGTCTACCACCTCTCAAAATTTCAGCTCGATCCGACCGTCCAAACTCCGGGAACCTTCCGATTACTGCATCACTTTTCGGATCTGTTTTCTGCGCGAAAACGAATCCGACCCGAGTTCGTCTTTTTTATGAACGAGATTTCGGACATCCCTTTTGAAGGAAGTTTTGTATGGGGTATTATGTTTTGTTCCCGAACACATCCCACTAACTTTAAGATCTTTTGAACATGATCTTCAACATTATGCTGATGTCAAACCAGTCCGGCAATATTGCTCCACGGCTACCGACCTGCGCTAGACACGTCATCACTTTGTTGAGCCGAGCTCAACTTCTTCGGATCATCATTTCGGCAAGCCGAACAAGAGTCCGGCATCGCGAAGGTTAAATCATCACCAACATCGCCGCCTCACGGAATACACGGAGAGGGCATACTAGCATCGCCGCACGGTCGCTTCATCAAGCCGGCATCAACCACGCCACGACCTGCATCGGCAGGGCCGCACTATTGCTTCTTCAAGCTGGTGTCCATCACGCCGACCTACTTCGACTCATTAGCTGACATCGAGGCTTCGACATCTCGGCTGGACCGGGGGCTTCGCCATCTCTTCATCAACCTACTCCGGACACTTCGGCATCACTAGCCGACCAGCTCTGTCACGTTAGCTGGACCGAGGGCTTTGCCTCGGCGAGCCAAACTTTGCCAGCATTGCCATGTCATCGTTTTATCGCCCATCAGGCAATGGGTGTGCGGATCGAGTCCCAATTTTGGGAATCACCTTCCTTCGGATTGCTACAACAAATAAACCAGGTGCTATTAATCACAGTATTTTTTGCTTGTTTGCGTTCATTTTTCCCAAGGAATTATTACTCTGGTTTGTCCATCATATGTACACAGGTCTATCAAATGGTGGCCGCATTAACGACAGTCGCATGGTGGTTCGGTCAGTTTCCGTACATAGTCCGGCGTTGGAGCTCGGATACATAGTCCGGCGTTCAAGCTCGGATACATTCCGGCGTTAGAGCTGGGAAGCGGTCCGGTGTTGGTGCTCGGCTACAAAAGATACGTCGAATGCAGTCTAGCGTTGGAGCTCGGACGCAAGAGGATGCTGCCACCTGGGAACAACTTCAAACCCGAGGTGTGGCATAAAAATAACAAGGCATTGATAAAGGCCGAAAACTTAAAGGGGATCCTCGGATACCCGACGTGTAAACTCGTCGAATGCATTTCGGCGATCCTCAAGATTGAAGATGAGAAGATTTGTTGAACCAGTTTTCAAGAACGATGACCGAAGATGAAGAGCGGTTCGGAAGAATCGAGGAGCGTCCCTAACTTGAAGACCGGTTCAGAGGGCTACTGACTGTGTCCTGGACTAGGGGGTACTCACCACGACCGAGGACCCCCATGGTTGCATACTCATGGGCCAGTTCGGACAGCTGCCGCATACAAGGAAGATTCCACAAGACTTGGCGATCAAGACAAGGGCTCCTCCCCACTGGCGTATTCGGCTAGGACTCTTGTTATCCTAGGCCTCTGGTGCATTATATAAACCGTGGCCAGGCTAGTCGATAGATCATATACAACAAAAATCATACCATAGGCTAGCTTCTAGGGTTTAGCCTCTACGATCTCGTGGTAGATCAACTCTTGTAATACTCATATCATCTAGAATAAATCAAGCATGACGTAGGGTTTTACCTCCATCAAGAGGGCCCGAACCTGGGTAAAACATCATGTTCCCTGCCTCCTGTTACCATCCGCCTTAGACGCATAGTTCGGGACCCCCTACCCGAGATCCGCCGGTTTTGACACCGACACAAGGAGATTCGCCCGGAAGACTACATCATCATTGACGACACCGACTCAGACCCAGATGACAGCGATGATGACTATGTTGATGAATCTAGAGCGGTTATCACGGAGTCTTCATCGGAGCAATATTTCTAGTAGACCACCACATCAGTAGTAGTATTCCACCATGTAAATAGAGTAGTCCGAGCATTTTCGCGATAGTTCTAGACCGATTGTATGCCCTTGTTTGGATTGAATGAAGTGATTTTTTTGTGTTTGTCTCATGTGCATATGGGTAGTGCTTTCTCATTAGATCTCATTCTATTCTAATCTCTCCCCTCTAAACCCATCAGATGCCTCCAAGACGTGACAATGGATTTTCTTTCCCACCGGAGCTCACCCAGTTGATCCAGCAGCAGAATGCATTGATCAGTTGCTAGTCCAGAATCAGAATCAGGGGAACAACAATAACAACAACTCACCACCACCTCCACCTGTTGATCACTTAACCCGTTTCCTGAGACTGAATCCGCTAGTGTTCTCTAGTAGCACCGAGCCTATAGTAGTAGATGATTGGCTCTGCAAGATTGGAAGGGAGTTAACCACTACAGGATATAGTGATGCTGAGAAGGTGCGGTTTGCCGCACATCAGTTGGATGGACCAGCAGCATCATGGTGGGAGAATTACACTGTCACCTACCCTATAGCCATGGTGACATGGGACCAATTTTAGTAGGCTTTCCGTACTGCCCATGTTTCAGTAGGAGCTATGGCCATGAAGAAGCGTGAGTTTCGCAATTTGCGCCAAGGAGAACGGACAGTTGGCCAATATGTGGATGACTTTAGTAAGTTAGCGCGTTATGCCCCGGATGATGTTGCTACGGATGCAGCTAAACATGAGAAGTTTCTGGAAGGACTGAATGATGAGTTGAGCATGCAGTTGATGGTAGCAACCTTCAACAACTAACAGGAGTTGGTAGATCGTGCTCTTATGATTGAAGGAAAGCAGCATCAGATTGAGAACCGCATGAGGAAGTATGGACAAGGGAAGTACAATTCAGGAGCTCAGCAGAAGCCACATTTTACCCCGAAATCAGGAGGACATTTTCAGCATACCCATGGAGGAGGAAGTTCGCATAATCATAATGGCCCCAAGAATGGTAATGGGAATGGGGGAAGCAACGGCCAGAACCATACCAACCCGTCAACCCCAGCCAAGAGAGACCTGAGCCAAGTCACTTGCTTTAAGTGTCAGAAGACCGAACATTATGCCAATGAATGTCCTGAAGCCCAGAATGGAAATGGCAATGGAAGCTATTGGAGGAAGCTGAAAGCTTTCAATAGGGGACAGGTGAACCATGTTAACATGGAGAAGGTTGAAGCCCAGCCAGATGCAGTAATCGGTAGGTTTTTGGTTAAGTCTTTTACATCAATCGTTCTTTTTGATACTGGTGCATTGCATTCATACATATCAAGGGGATTCATTGATAAGTATAAACTTCCCACCAAGGTTCTTAGAACACCCATGTTAGTAATCTCAGCATGAGCGGAGTATATGGCTAGTAAAGGATGTTTTCAAGTGCCATTGAGTATAGGTAGGCATGTGTTTCCCTCGGATTTAATCATTTTGGAATCACAAGGTTTGGATGTAATTCTAGGTATGGATTGGCTATCGATGTATGGAGGAAACATCGATTGTGCCAGTAAGTCGATTTTGCTTACCACCCCAGAAGGGAGAAGGATCAAGTATGTGTCACGGCATGAGCCGAAGAGGACACAAGTAAATTCCTTACCAGGAGTTGTATAGGAGGAAGTACCGGTGTTAAAGGATTTTCCGGATGTATTCCCAGAAGAGTTGCCGGGCATGCCACCGGATAGAGGCATTGAGTTTTTGATTGAGCTTTTGCCAGGCACAGGACCAATATCTAAGAGACCGTATAGAATGCCTACAAAGGATTTAGAGGAGATTAAGAAGCAGATTAAGGAGTTACTGGATAAGGGATATATTCGCCCAAGTTCGTCACCTTGGGGATCACCAGTACTTCTAGTGGAAAACAAGGATGGATCATTAAGGATGGTTGTTGATTATCGAGGATTGAATGAGGTGACGATCAAGAATAAGTACCCACTACCGATGATCAATGATTTGTTCGACCAATTGCAAGGAGCTAAGGTATTTTCCAAGATTGATTTGCAATTAGGATACCACTAGTTGAAGATTCGAGAGCAGGACATACCTAAGACCGCTTTTACCACAAGGTATGGGCTGTATGAGTATACAGTTATGTCATTTGGTCTGACTAAAGCACCTGCCTATTTTATGAACATGATGAACAAGGTGTTTATGGAGTTTTTGGATAAGTTCGTCGTAGTGTTCATTGATGATATTCTGGTTTACTCGAAGAATGAAGAAGTACATAAAGAACATTTGCGTTTGGTACTTGGTAAGCTCAGAGAACATCAGTTATACGCCAAGTTCAGCAAATGTGAGTTTTGGTTGAAGGAAGTTGGATTCCTCGGACATGTTATATCTGGAGAAGAAATAGCAGTAGATCCCACCAAGGTTGTCACTGTGACAAATTGCGAAGCCCCAACAACAGTGGGAGAGATCCGGAGTTTTCTTGGACTCGCAGGATACTACCGGAGATTCATTGAAAATTTCTCGAAGATTGCAAAACCTATGACGGAGTTGTTGAAGAAGGATACCAAGTTCAAATGGACTGAGGAATGTGAGGCCAGTTTCCAGGAGTTGAAGAAATGTTTGGTTACCTCGCCAGTGTTGATTCTGCCAGATTAGCGCAAGGATTATGAGGTGTATTGCGACGCTTCACGTCGAGGACTTGGAGTAGTGCTTATGCAAGAGGGAAGAGTTGTTTCGTATGCCTCACGACAGCTTAAGCCCCATGAGTTGAATTATGCTACACACAACTTGGAGTTAGCAGCCATAGTGCATGCCTTAAAGTCGTGGAGACATTTTCTCATTGGAAACCATTATGAGGTGTACATGGATCACAAGAGCTTGAAGTACATCTTCGCGCAGAAGGAGTTGAATCTCAGGTAAAGAAGATGGTTGGAGCTCATCAAGGATTGTGACATGAGATTGCATTATCACCCCGGAAAGGCTAACGTAGTAGCTGATGCGTTGAGCCGCAAGATCCATGTCAACACACTAATGACCGGAGAGTTACCAAAGGAGTTAGCCAAGGATCTCCGTGAGCTATGTTTGGAGATAGTTCTGAGAGGCTATGTAGCAGCATAGGAGGTTCAGTCTATTTTGATGGATAAAATTAGAGAAGCTCAGAAGACTGACAAGGAGATTGCTTCTATTAAAGAGAAAATGAGCAAGGGAGAAGCTAATGGATTTCGTGAGGATGAGCATGATACCTTATGGTTCGAGGACCGTGTTTATGTGCCTAATGATCCAGAGATCATGAAGTTGATTCTGCAAGAGGGCCATGATTCACCATACTCGATTCACCCAGGATGTATTCGGATTTGAAGCATACTTTCTGGTGGAACGGAATGAAGAAGGATATTGCGGAGTATGTAGCAGTTTGTGATGTATGTCAGAGAGTAAAGGCAGAGCATCAGAAGCCAGCAGGATTGCTACAGCCATTGCAGATACCCGAATGGAAGTGGGATAAGCTAGGCATGGACTTTATCACGGGATTACCCAGGACCCGTTCAGGCTATGACTCAATATGGGTTGTAGTCGATCGTTTGACGAAGGTAGCTCATTTCATTCCAGTGAAGACTACTTACAGCAGTGCCAAGTTGGCTAAGATATACATGACCAGGATCGTATGTCTGCATGGAGTTCCGAGGAGCATTGTATCAGATAGAGGAACCCAGTTTACCTCAAATATCTGGAATCAGTTGCACGAAACTTTGGGTACCAGGCTAGAGTTCAGTACAGCTTTTCATCCGTAGACAGATGGACAGACCGAGAGAGTCAATCAGATTTTGGAGGATATGCTGAGAGCTTGTGCGCTAGATTATGGATCTAGTTGGGACGACAATTTGCCGTATGCAGAGTTCTCTTACAACAACAACAATCAATCCAGTTTGAAGATGGCCCCTTTTGAAGCTTTGTACAGAAGAAGGTGCAGAACACCATTGTCGTGGGATGAAGTTGGAGACCACCAGTTGTTTGGACCGGATTTGATTAAGGAGTCTGAACAGAAGGTGAAGTTGATTCGCGATAGGCTCAAGGTAGCCCAATCCAAGCAAAAGAGCTATGCATATTCTAAACGCATGGAGACGGTTTATGAAGTCGGAGACAGAGTTTATCTTCGTGTATCCCTGCTTCGAGGAGTTAAGCGCTTTGGAGTTAAGGGAAAGTTAGCGCCACGTTTTGTGGGACCATACAAAGTTTTGCAGCGTATGGGAGAAGTTGCTTACAAATTAGAGTTGCCCGAAGGATTGTCAGGAGTTCATGACGTGTTCCACGTTTCCCAGTTGAAGAAGTGCCATGCAGAGATGGCTGATATATCACCGAGAGATACAGTGCCGTTGGAAGCAATTCAGTTGGAAGGTGATTTGATCTATGAGGAGAAACCAGTTAAGATTCTTGATTATGCCAGCCGAGTAACCCGCAGAAAAGTTATCAAGTTTTCTAAAGTTCAGTGGAGCCACCACACCGAGGATGAAGCCACCTGGGAGCGAGAGGATGATTTGCTAAAGGACCACCCTCACCTATTTTCTAGCCAACCTGAATCTCATGGGCGAGATTCATCTTAAGGGGGGTAGGTTTGTAACATCCCAAATTTTCAATTTGGAATGTTATACACTAGATCATCATTGCATATCATATTTTATTGCTTTTGGCCTGATCCAGAAATTCTACGCAAGTCAAGGACCCACGGAGAGAGTTGGGGATTTCGTTATTTTCATATTTGAGTTTTCTCAAATTTTGAAAATAAAATCATTTGATTTTATTTATTTTATCTTCAATTATTTAAATTATAAAAATAAGTAAGAGGGAATAAAATGACTTTCCCAAAATAAAGAAATATTGAGGATTTAATAAAAAATCAAATAAGATTTTATTTTGGAGTTTTTCTGCTGTTTTATTTGAATTTAGGAAAAATGCATGTTTTTCAATATTGCATTTCAGCCACAAATAAATGTTCATCTCGTCCGGCTTGATTTTAGAAGTCGGGGGAAATTTATTTCCGGATTTTTGGAGTCCGTTCAGTATTTCTTTTATTTGTTTTTCTGCGCGTAATGTTTTTAAAAAAACGCGAACCGACCTCGGGCCGTATTGGGCCAGGACTCCCCTGGCCTGCCCCCTTTATATAGCAACCGAGCCCACCCCAGCCCACCGCAAACCCTAGCCCCGCCGCCGCCCTAGCCAGCCGCCGCGGCCGCCGCCGCCGCCCGCTGCCCTCGCCGCCGCCCGTTCCGCCGCCGCCGCCGGAGCCACCCGCCGCCGCCGGAGCCACCCGCCCCGCCGGAGCCGACCGCCGCCGCCGGAGCCGACCGCCGCCACCGCCCATTGACCCGCCGCCGCCATCGTTGACCCGCCGGAGGTAGACCCCGTCACCACCGCGGTTTTCGAGAGAAAACCGTCAGTTTATTTTTTAGTAACCCAGTTTATTTTTAGATCGGTTTTTTCGGTTTAGCTGTTTAGCGGACCTTCGTCCGTACCTTTGTTTTAACGAATGGTTTTCGTCCTTTAGCCATAGACAGCGAACGTTCGTTCATTAGCCTGTTCGTCCGTTTTTCTTTTTCTCAGATTTTCCGCGATTATTTTCAATCGCAATTTCTGATCTGATTTTCGTTTTAGTATAACTTTTCGCTCGTTTATCGGAATCAGGCGATTCAAGCGCCTAGAGTTTCGCCTCGAAACCCTCTTTCCGTTTAACCAACTCAAACAAGTTTTTGCTTATGTAAAATTTTACTTAGATCCAGATTAGTAAATGAAGCTTGTTTCTTTCGCCATTTGACTTTCGTTGCTTCGTTTGATTTGTTTCTTTTTGCAAACCGGAGTTCTTAAGTTGAACTTTCTAGTTAGTTCTCTTATTTGAATTTTACCTATGCATTAGATGGGTGCTTATTGTATGCTTGTTTTTTTGTGATAGAGTACCCGGAGTGCACCGCTTGCTACTTCGAATCTCTAGGTTTCATGGATCATCAGCAAGGAAAGTAACACTTTGATCATACCTCTTACTACCCAGTTTTGTTGCATTAGATCAATCCCCAAACATTGCATGATTAGGATCTAATTAAATTGTGGGTTTTGGGAAGTAGATGAGGTAGTACCTATTGCCTGTTTTATTATCAAACCCTTGGGTGTTATTTCTATGTTTGCTTATATTGCCATGCTATGCAAGTAGACGTGGATTGGGTGAGTGTATCCATGACAGATGTGAGATTGTTAATTAATGGTTTATTTAAGGTGGCAACTTTAATACACATCTGGGTGGATTGAGGCACCTGGGTATTCCAGCGATTGCCTGTTTTTCTTTATGGACCGTCACCCAGGCTCAAAGGGATCATGAGATTATTCATATTAGAAACTTCCGTGTGCAGCCACAAGCTACTATGGGCTCTAGCATAGTTGATTAAGTTGTGCGAACTCTTACTGTGGTAGACTAGTAGATGTAGGGGAAAGTAGGTGTAACGGTCTACCCGATCATAAGGTGCTAGCGCTTCTGAAAGACTATGTCTCGGTCAGCCATTTCTCAAACACCATGTAGTGCAAGAATCCCAACGGAGGAGATCGAGTCTTGTGGGGAAAAGTGCGCAAACCTCTGCAGAGTGTATAAACTAATCTTGGTTAGCCGTGTCCTCGGTTATGGACAGTCTTGAGTATCTAGTACTTGGATAGCCATGTGAATCTCATCATGTTACTTTAATTAATTTTGTTGGGTTTTAATGATGATGCTTAATTCTCAATGTTTAACAACCACCATGATAGTTAAATAAAATTTATTCCTTTGTAGTAGGGAAAAATTGGCTTTACGCAAAACTGTAACCATAGAGCTTTCCACCAGCCATATATGCATGTAGTATAGCCTATTTCTGTTCATTACTCTCTATGTGTTACATTGCCAGCATATTCCATGTGCTGACCCGTTTTTGGGCTACAACGTTCATGTTGCACACTTTTCAGACGACGAGTAAGGTGCCATTAGGTCGTGCTTCTATACTCAGTGATGCCGTTGGAGTTGATGGACTCGCTTATCTTCCAAGCCTTTCGCTGTTATCGTTGTTAGATGGCCTTAAGCCATATTATTTGTAATAAGTTCTCTTTTGAGACACTCAATGTAATAAGTGTGTGATTGCTACTCTGTTATAAATCCTTAAAGTACTGTGCGTGTCAGCATTACTAATCCAGGGATGACACTGATGCACAGAGATCAGACTGTTTGAGGTCTGGTCGCTATAGTTGTCTCTGTCGTACGTATCCATGCTCATGATGGCACTGTTTTGTGTCTTCCTGCCTTCGTCTCGTGCAAGGGTGTTGTAGTGCACATGTCCAATAACGCAAGATTCATAATGTCTTACCCGAGTATCAGGACCCATTGCCAATGAGTAAAGGTCATCATCAACTGCCTGCCCATCCTCCCGCATCTTCTTAACCTATGGTTAGAAAATGGACAAGCTGATAATCTTATGTACTCAATATGTTAAAAAACTGATAGTGCAATTCAAAAGCTTACATGGCTCTTGAACCATTTCGCAAATCCTGCCAGAACTAGTTTGACAATGTTTCTTGGATTTTGTGGCAGTAACTCCTTTTTGTAGATGCCGCACAACATAGTGATCGCGTCAAACATCTAAACATATAAGAATGTGCTGCAAGTTTAGTATATTATGATGTATAAGCTGTAGCACTTAACACTTACTTGATATAAGGTAGTATCTCAGGGCAGTTATTCAACACATAACAAACCATTTTGTCCAAATCTTTAGGTTTGTCCTCTTGTCGACTCTTCCTTCTAACTCAAACAGAATAATAGAAAACAATGAGTCCGGGATTGTCTTCACCCACCTCTTTGCTAAGCTGATTAACTGTTTCAATGTATTTTGAGCAGAATGTCAACGCTTCTGTAGCAATGTAGGCCTCCGCAATGGAACCCTCGGGTCTAGCTCTGTTCCTAACATAGCCCTTGAAAGTGCCTAGCCGCCTTTCAATAGGGTACATCCAGCCATACTGTACTTGACCTCTCAGTAGTGCCTCATTAGGTAGATGAACAGCCAAATGCACCATCACATCAAAGAAGGTTGGAGGACATATCTTCTCAAGGTCGCATAGGATAGTTGGTATCTTGTCTCTAAGACGCTCCAAAGCATCTATCCTAATATTTCTACTGCAGAATTCCCTGAAGAATTGTCCCAACTCTGCAACTGCTCTGTATAAGTCAGGGCGGCCCAATCCTCTAAGGATAACAGGTAAAACCCTTTGAAGTAGGACGTGGCAGTCATGAGTTTTCAACCCTTGTACCTTGTTCCCATATACACTGACTCTCCTTTCAGGGTTGGAAGCCAATCCATGTGGGAATCTCAAACATGACAGGACCTCGCAGAATTCTTTTCTTTTTACCTTGTCCAAGACGTACACAGCTGGTGCCATATCCCGTGGTTTACCTTCATCTTGCACCTGCAAATCCTGTCTGATACCCAGGTGTGTCAAATCAATCCTAGATTTTAAGGTATCTTTCGTCTTGCCTTCAATATTAAGAAGTGTGCCGATAAAGCTGTCACATATATTTTTCTTGATGTGCATCACATCAAGATTATGCTGCAGATCCAAATCTTTCCAATACTCCAAGTCCCACGAAGTGGACCTGCGGGTAAACAATAATCTCTCTTCAGCCCTGCCACGCTTCCTTTTCCCGCTACCATTACCAGGATGATTTCCTGGTGTAATATGCCTGACCTTCTCTAATTCCACTTGTAACTCATCGGCGGTGAGCCTCCTTGGCGCATCATGGTTTTCATGCTTTGCATTGAACACATGTCTTCGGTATTTTCTAGGAGGTGGCTTGTCCTTGGAAAGGAAACAACGGTGTCCAATGTAACAGATCTTGCTAAGTATTACGTATGACAGTGGATTCCTGTCATAGCAAACACATGCATTGTAACCATGTGTCGTTTGCCCTGACATAGTGCCCAAAGCCGGATAATCATGGATGCACCAAATTATAACAGCACGCAGAAAGAAATCAGCTGGTGGGCTGCTATATAGGTCTCGAGTGAGAACACCCCTCCATAGCTGTTGAAGTTCCTCCACAAGAGGCTCCATGAACAAATCAAAATCCTTTCCAGGACTTTTTGGACCTGGGATGAGCAAGTCCATCATGTAGTTTGATTCTTTGGTGTAGACATTTGGAGGCATGTTGCAAGGGATAACAAGCACTGGCCACATGCTATATGTGGCACTCTGGTGGCCAAATGGGTTAAATCCATCTGAAGCTAAGCCAAGTCTAATGTTTCTCTGGTCAGCAACAAACTTTTTCTGTTTCTGATTGAAGCTTTTCCACTCACCACCATGTGATGGATGGCTCATTACATTCTGATCTCTGTACTCCTGGTTCCTAGAATGCCACAGTACATCCTCTGTTGTTTTAGCATCATGAAACAACCTCTACAATCTTAGTGTAATTGGAAAATGTCTCAGAACATTATGAGGAATCCTCTTGACAGCGTCGCCATCTTTCCATCTTGATGATTTGCATTTCAGGCATTCACTTAAGTTGGCATAATCCTTCCGGAATAGAACACAATTATTCTTACAAACATGGATCATATCATATCCAATTCCAACTGCATGAAGGAAATTCTTCATTTTACTGTAGGTGTGTGGCAGCTCAGACGCATCTAGGAAAGCTTTGCGGAAAGCAGCCAACATCGCATCGAATTATTTGTTGGTCATCCGCTCACATGTCATCACCTGAAGAAAGGTGACCATAGCCGAGAATACTGACAGCTTATTTCTTGGGGTGACAGCCACGTTGCATTGTTCCAACATGCGGGCCCACCATTTTTGTTCTGCAGGTGAAAGTTCACGAAATGCACGAGCATTTCATAGCATTGTTTCAATGTTGGTCAAACTCACTGGCTCCGCCACCAACACCTCCTCCTCCTCTTCCACCTGAGCATCAGGCAGATCAAGATGGTGATCCACTGCTTCCACGTAGTCAATAACATTGACGTTCACAGCTTCACCATGATGAACCCACCTAGTATATGTGACCGACATCCCATACAAGTGTAGATGATTTTGCATAGTTGACAGGGGTCTTGTAACTGAATTCATACAACTGCTACACGGGCAGAGCACATCTGATTTCGGACCACCCTACTCTGCTTTGATAAAGTTCATGAAGTTTTCAACCCCCTCGACATATGCAGTGGAGAATCTTCGAGATGAAGTTATCCAAGTCATGTCCATCTGTTAGACATACAAATTAGTTCTTCTACTAGATATTACAGGAAAAACATATATGCTTTTTTATGAAGTCCAGAAAAAAATACCTAGGTCGATGTCTAAAGCTATGGCAAGATATTTGGACGAGCAGATCTAAGTAACGAAATATATGTAAGGCTAATTCAGCAAACAGATTTGAGTGCTAAATTATGGCAGGCTGTTTCAGCAGTCAATGAGGCCGAGCACACAACCATCGAACTATCGAAGGCCATCACAACAACAAAGATCGAGTATAAAACGGTGTAGAGCTATTTCACCTAACAGATTGGCTACTAGACCATGGCAATCCACGTCACAATAAATATATGGCAGGATATTTTAGCAACTAATCGGCCTTGGCATGCCATCTCAGCTAAGAAGATTAAGTACAGAACAGGGCAATGAAGCTTCTTAAGCAGAGCATATTGGCTGTAAACTACTTCAACAAACAGTGAGATTAACAGCGTCTATTAGCTAACATTCAGCGCTACACCGACATGCACGGGGCCTTAGTCTAGAATGCGCGTACCGTGGGAGAAGCTAACCGCCGCGCGTCTCCACACGAACATCGCTAGTGGTGGCGGCGCTGACCTCTGTGCGCCTCCACAAGAATGTCGCCAGCGGTGGCGACGCGGATAGAGGACGGCAGTCTACAAGATGTACTGTGGGAGCGAGAGGATGGCCGTGCGTCCCCTCGATGTACAGTTGTAGGATCCAAAGTATGTCTAGAGGGGGGTGATTATACTACTTGACCAAATAAAAATCTAGCCTTTTCCCAATTTTAAGTCATGGCAGATTTTAGCAACTTAGCACAAACAAGTAATCAACCTACACATGCAATTCTAAGAGTATAGCAGCAGAATGTAAAATAATTGCATATGAGGTAAAGGGAGGAGTTTGGAGGGAGCAAACGCAATGTAGACACAGATATTTTTGGTGTGGTTCCGATAGGTGGTGCTATCATACATCCACGTTGATGGAGACTTCAACCCACGAAGGGTAACGGTTGCGTGAGTCCACGGAGGGCTCCGCCCACGAAGGGTCCACGAAGAAGCAACCTTGTCTATCCCACCATGGACATCACCCACAAAGGACTTGCCTCACTAGTGTAGATCTTCACGAAGTAGGCGATCTCCTTGCCCATACAAACTCCTTGGTTCAACTCCACAATCTTGACGGAGGCTCCCAAGTGACACCTAACCAATCTAGGAGACACCACTCTCCAAAAGGTAATAGATGGTGTGTTGATGATGAACTCTTTGCTCTTGTGCTTCAAATGATAGTCTCCCCAACACTCAACTCTCTCTCATAGGATTAGATTTGGTAGAAAGATGATTTGAGTGGAAAGAAACTAGGGGAAGGCTAGAGATCAAGATTTATGTGGTTGGAATGGAATATCTTGACCTCGACACAAGTGTAGGTGGTTCTCACTCAGAAAATGTATGTTGGAAGTGTAGGCATATTCTGATGGCTCTTTCCCTGAATGAAGAGTGGGTGGAGGGGTATATATAGCCTCCACACAAAATATAACCATTAGACACAAATCACCAAACTCGGTGGGACCGAATCATATAACTCGGTCAGACCGATTTAGTTCAAAATGTGAATGTTAGGATTTTCGGTGGGACGGATATGTCAAATCGGTGGGACCGATTACATTAGGGTTAGGGAATAACGTAATCTCGGTGACACAGATTACACAAACTCGGTGGGACCGATTTTGGTAATAGGCAAACAGAGAGTTCGTCAGGAAAACTCAGTGGGACCGATTCACTAATCTCGGTTAGACCGAAATGTTACGAAGGGGAAACAGAGAGTTGGCATTGCAATCTTGGTGGGACCGATCGCCCATCTCGGTTGGACCGAAACATTAGAAGGAAATCAGAGAGTTTGCAATCCCATCTCGGTGAGACCGAGATCCCTATCGGTGAGACCGAAGTGACTAGGGTTTCTGGCAGTAGCTATGTCAAGTGAACTCGGTGGCGCCGAATAGAAGATTTCGGTGGGGCCGAGTTTGACTTCTGGTTTGGGACATATGTGGATATGGGAAAGTGGTTGAGGGTTTTTGGAGCATATCACTAAGCATTTTGAGCAAGCAACTCATTAAGCAACACCTCACCCCCTTTTAATAGTATTGGCTTTTCCTATGGACTCAATGTGTTCTTGGATCACTAAAAGTAAAATGTAGAGTCTTGTGCTTTGAGCTTGAGCCAATCTTTTGTCCTTAGCATTTTGAGGGGTCCACTTTCTAATTCATGCCATGCCAATCATTGAGCTTTTCCTGAAATATTTATCTTCAAGTAGCATTAGCTCAATGAGCTATATGTTGTTAGGAATTACCAAAGCCAGCCAGGGATAGTTGCACTTTCAATCTCCCCCTTTTTGGTAATTGATGACAACATATAGATCAATGCTTTGACAAATGATTATAAGATTGAAAAACATCGTCGCTTTGAGAAGTATGTGATAAGCACGAGCTCCCCCTAAATTTGTGCATTGTTTAAAATTTGCTTTTGAATGCAAATGCACAATCGATTAGGATCATGAGTTAATCTTCCATGTCACATACATCTTGGTGGAGCTCTCAAAATGATAGAAATTAAAAACATGCACTCATCACCAAGCAAGTGAATGATCATATATGGAATATAAAGGATATCATCATTCAATCAAACATTAGTGTATCATATGATCAACCACATGATCACATAAATATTTCACAAGGACATAAGGACATAACGTATCTCACACAAGCACACAAAAAGTCAACCAAAAGCAAGAGAGATAAAAAGCAAGACACTCTCTCTCGAAGCCTATGATCTATACATATTTCTCCCCCTTTGGCAACAAGTTACCAAAAATCTTGAAAATGCATAGTGATATACGTCTCTCGGGCTTGGTCTTCGGGAGGTGGTGTAGATAGAACTCCAAGGACGAAGGCTTCCAATGATGTAGTTGGAGCTGATGGAGTGGGTGCTGGAGGTGGCACTGGAGCTGTAGCTGCTGGCGCTGACACTGAAGCTCTGGCATCTGAGATTGGCACTGCAGCAGACTTTGGACCTCATGGAACACGCTTAAAAGCATCAGTGGTTGCTTTTCCTCTCCTCTCCTCTCCTCTGCTCCCTCCTGAAGCTGCTCAACTACAATCTAAATCTCAGTCACCTTGAGATCAAGATCATAGAATTTTGTCTCCACAATCCTCTCCAGGCTCTCTTGATTCTGAGTCAGGGTGGCCAAGACCTTCTCAATTCTCAGTGTAGCTTGAATCAGATAGCCTAACTGATCTTGCTTACTCTTCAGGAAGACTCGAGATGCCTCTTCAACACTTGGCATCTGGGCAGCTTTCTCGGCCTTTTCCTTGGCTCTCTTCTCCTGGACTTTTGCTGATGATGGTTCTTCCTCATTCATCACAACAGTGTTGTCTTCAAATTCAGGATGTAAAGGTAGATGCTCCTTGTCCAACAAGTAAGTCCCTATGCCCATCTCCTCTTTTGATCAGCAGCAGTCCTTTTGGTAGTTTCTACAATCAGGCTCATAACTTTGAACTTTTGGGGAACATAAATTTTTTGCAGCATGTTGATGGAGTGTCCTCTGACCATCTTGTGATCTCCTGACTTGGGTAGCAATGTGTGCCTTAAGATCTAGTTGATCGTAGGCAGACCAGACAACAAGAAATGTATAGATCCAAGCTTGTGAGTTTCCAAAGCCTTATCAGGGATCTCTTTGTACATGTTTGCCATGGAGTTGTGGTCTTTCTTCATGGTGGCATACACATCCAAGTCATCTTCATGTTCCTCTAGGGCATTGATTAGCTTGGCCCATTCATCAACTATGGACTGGTACCTAGTACCCTCAGACATCCAAACTATCCTTCCATCTGGATAGAAGTCGGCAGTGGAGTAAAACTACATGATCAACTCATCATTCCACTTGGTGAGCTTTTGTCCAACGAATTCTTCTACTCCACAAGACTTAAAGCTGTCATACACTCCGGGGAAGTGATCTTTATTTTCTCGGATGAACTCCCAGTCCACCCATTTCATGTCACACACTATGGGTTTCTTGTCAAGCAAAATTGTCTCATAGAAATGTTGTTGTTCCTTTGTATGGAACCTATAGTCAACTGCAGTCCTCCTCCTAACAACATAGGGATCAGACTGTCTCCACAATCTCAGTCCTGCATCTTTCCTGATGTGCATGTGCTCAATGACTGGATGAGCATCATTGTGGTCACGAATTTTGGGCTTCAACTTCCTGAAAACAAGAGAATCATCTTCTTCTTCAGCTTCACGCACTGTGGCCTTGTTCTTCTCCTCAGCAGGTATACTCCTGGTGTTCCTCTTGGGCTTTGGGGGTTTCTGAGCAGCAGCCTTGGGAGAAGATCTGGGCTTAGATGGAGCAGCCCCTGATTTGATTGCATCTCCCATAAGCTTCTAAGACTTGGGTGCTGGTGCAGCATCCTCTTCCTCCTCTTCTTCTTCTGAATCTCTCATAATGGAGGATCTTCCAAGCACTCTGGCAGTGGTCTTCTTGACCCTTTCCTTCCTTTTCATTCCTTCTCCAACAACCTCTTCAGTTGGCTTGCAGGTTTCAGCAGTTGAGGTTCTCACCTTTAAGGTTGGCACCCTCTTGGCAGGGGCCTTCTTGTGCAAGCCAGGCTTAGTTGATGCAACTGTGCCATACTCTTTCTTCAGCACCTTCTTCTTGGAGCTGACTTCCTCCTCAACAGCCACATAATCCTCATCTTTAGAATCTGAGGTCTTCTTCTTCCTTGTTCTGGTGGCTGCCTTGGGCATGTTGCTTGGTGTGCTCCTGCTGCCATCATCAGAAGTGCCGGAGGGACTAGTGCCCTCACTCAATTGTACCTATTCCTCTGACTTGTTTTGGCTGTCACTTTGGTCAGACATTTCTGCAAACTTACTGGCAGCAGACCCTGTGAATAGGATGAGGTAGAGTGGATGAGCATCACAAAGTGCAGAGCTTTTGCAAAAAGAATGACTTAAAAACTTAGTTTTAGTTCTTCACAGAAAGCATTTCGGAGCTACCGATTTGTAAACTCGGTGAGACCGAAGCAGCTTTTGGAACCTAAACTAGTGAACTCGGTTAGACCGAGTCACAGTTCGGTGGCACCGAGACTGCTAGGGTTTCACAAAGAATCAAACTCGCTCACACCGATTTGCAGTTTTCGGTCAGACCGAAAGTGCAACTGCAATGGCCTAAGCCAAATCGGTGAGACCGATTTCTACAATTCGGTCGGTCTGAGATGAGTCCGGTGGAGACCTAACCCTAAATTTTCAAATAAAACCTAACCTAAGGGATGTTTTCAGTGGATAGATTGATTGCATACATGGTCATGACCATGGCAAAGTAATGTGCTACGAATCGGAGTTAAAGGAATAGCACAAAAGATCGAACTCATACCCTAATTCGGCAGAGTTTGCTACGGCGGCAACGGAGGGGCAGAAATCCATTGATGGCGACGAAAACCAGCGGCGGGAGGTCGCTGGCGGCGAGAGGACGATCTGGAGACCCGAGGTGGCAGAGCAGGACATGCGCGGGCTGAGAGGTTTTGAAGGAATTTCCAAAATCTCACCCGTGGGTATATATATTCCGACCCTGTCGGTGTGACCGAGTGGAACAACTCGGTGGCACCGAGATGCAGAATCGCAAGCGGTTACTGCAACTCGGTGTGACCGAAAAGTTCTAATCGGTTGCACCGAGATTGAAAACCTCGATCAACTTAGTGATCTCGGTGTGACCGAAATGGATGACTCGGTCATACCGAAATGCACAAAGAGGTTTTGGAAGTTTAAGTCTATGACGAATCGGTGACTCCAAGTGCTCCTCACATAGAGTGGTTCGAATCTGACTTGATCAAACTTTGTGATGTAGCACGAATAGAGTTTGAGACGAGAGAAACATGGATACCTAGAGGGAGTTCTTAGGCATTCTTGTCCATCCATTTGGCAAAAGAGAAAAAGCCAAACAATCAAAGCAACAAATGGATGTCCTTGAATGAGTAAAATATGCATCCAACATGCTCACACAATAAGATGGCAAATGAAATATGTGACAAAGCATGCACAATCACTCTAGCATCTATCAAGCAATTTGGCGATGACTAGGCCATCTATATATGAGTATATTAACTTAGGAGTCAAATGAGAACATTTGATCGTAGGTCATACTCATCGCTTAAGCACAAGTGGGATTGCCACTTTTACATAAAGGATTGTTGTGTTCACACCATTAGAGTTGCTTTAGCTCAAATGATTAGAGTAAAGCTCCCCCTAGATGAGATATCCCCCTTAAGAGGGATGAACTAACCTTGGGTTTTGTCGATGATGACTTCATGTAGGTGTTGAAGATGTAGATGCTCAATGTTTATGTAGATCCTTTGGAGCAATCCTTTGGAGTGAGTTGCACATTCAATACCTACGCGGGTTAGTCCCACAAGGAACAAACAAGGATATCCATAGACATAGAGTGATATTCACATATGATGATGTCCATGAAAGCATTAGGTTACCTTGTCCCTTGTCTTTCCAACAAGAGGGTTTGTGACTCCTTGAACTAGTGCAAGATATGGAAGTTGTTTGCACTTGTCCTTGCCAAATTGATATGAGTGAAGTATGATGGCGGAGTCACCCTCAAGAACTCTCTAGTTCTTCTTCTTCGGGATCCACACCATGTTGATGGGAATACTCGGAGTTGTAGTCATACTTGATGAAGTAGAACTTGATGTAGTCTTGGGAACCCACTTGACCAAGGCTTTGGGAGCTTCCTCAAATGCATCAATCTCCTCTTGAAGCTTGTCCTTGCCTTTTTGCTTGTGGTCCTGTGGGGGAAGATCATCTTGAGCTTGTGTTCCTTGGAAAGAAGTAGGATCATACTTCTCTTGTTTAGGAACAAATTTCGTCTTGGGTTATTGATCTTCTTCCCACTCAACTCCATTGGCATTGAACTTTCGTTCAAAACCAACACCTTGATTCTTCCGGTGTCTTCCTTGCTTGCGTACAATTTCCTCAAATTGCTTATTTCCGGCAAGGCTCTTGTAAACACCTTTCTCTATAATTCCCTTCAATAAGCTATTTTCTTGCTCAAGTGTAACTTGGCTAAGAGAATCATTAGTGGAATCAAGAGAACTACTAGAAGCAACATCATTGGGTTTAGCATGATTATTGTTACTACTAGAAGAAGAATCTTTCTTCCTCTTGTTGCTAGATTTAACTTGTGGCATGTAAGTAGACAAGAGTAAACGCTTGGCAATGTAAGAATAACTTTTCTTGCGAAGATCATCATTGATCGCTTTTAAGAACCCATGCTCTTGCTCAAGGTTGAGCTTTTCAAAGCGTAACTTCTCATGAGTCTTTAAAAGTTGTCGATGATTTTCCAAGGTAGTTTCATGAGCTAACTTAAGAGTGATTAGCTCTTTAGTTAGACGCTCAATCTCCTTCTTATCATCGTCATTCGTTTTGTCTTGATTAGCATGATTAATAGCAAGTTCATCATAGTTTTCATCACTAGAATTGTCAACAAATAAATCATCATCACCTAGCAAGTCATCTTCATCACTATTGAAATCAACATACTCGGGGTGTGATACCTTTGGGCCTTCAGCCATAAAGAATCTTCCAATCCCTTTATTTGGTGACTCAAATATGTTGTAGGAGTTGGTTGACACAAGTGCTAGACCGGCAACACCTTCATCTTGAGTATATTCGGAGTCGGAGTGATAACTTCTATCGGAGTGATCGTCGGAGTCGGAGCCAGATACCCATTAACCAACGTGAGCTTGATGTCTTCATTTTGTGTAGCTCCTTGATGATTTGTACTTCCTTTTCGAATCCTTGCTTCTCCGTGATGTTCTTCATTCATAAAGGTCATCTCTACTCCTTCTCTCTCTCGGTGGTGATTCTTCTCTCCTACTCCTTCTTTTGGGAGAATCTTCTCTTCTTTTGTAGGGAGCTGTACACTCATTGGAGTAGTGTCCGGGTCTTCCACAATTGTAGGAATTACGTTCACGACTTGAAGATCTTTTGTCATTGTAGGACCTTGACTTGGAACTTCTTTCCTTGCTTCTACTCTTGTAGAATTTGTTGAAGTTCTTCACCATTAGGCTCAATTCTTCATTGAACTTTTGTTTCTCACTTGATGATGTGGGAGCATCACATGAGGCTTTGTAAGCACCAGTTGACTTGTTGTGAAGCTCTTCCTTATCCTTGAGTGACATCTCATGAGCAACAATCCTTCCAATGCCTTCCGTTGGCTTGATATCTTTGTAATTGTGCATCATTTGGATCAATGTGCACACGGGATCATATTTTCCATCCAAGGCTCTTAGGATCTTCTTGATGATGAATCTACCGGTCATCTCTTCACTTCCTACACCGACAATATCATTTGTGATGACAGCAAGCCTAGAGTAAATTTCAGTGACACCTTCACCATCCTTCATTTTGAACTTGTCAAGTTGACTTTGAAGCACATCCAATTTGGATTCCTTGACGGAGTCGGTACCTTCATGCATATCAATCAAAGTATCCCAAATTTCCTTTGTATTCTCAAGACGGCTAATTTTGTTGAATTCTTCGGGGCACAATCCGTTGAAGAGAATATCACAAGCTTGAGCATTGTATTGCAACATCTTCAATTCTTCCGCGCTAGCCTCACGGTTTGATTCTCTCCCATCAAAGAATTCACCTTGCGATCCAATACACACAATAGCCCAAACGGCAGGGTTATGTCCAAGAATATGCATTTTCATCTTATTTTCCAACTAGGAAAATTAGTACCATCAAAGTAAGAACCTCTATGGTGGTAATTTCCCTCACTAGACGCCATACTCTTCTAGGTTGTGAAACCAAGGGTATGATCACCAAAGATATGGAAATGAAGGCAAATGGAGACCAAAGGTCTGATACCACTTGTAAGATCGAAAGTATGTCTAGAGGGGGGTGATTAGACTACTTGACCAAATAAAAATCTAGCCTTTTCCCAATTTTAAGTCTTGGCAGATTTTAGCAACTTAGCACAAACAAGTAATCAACCTACACATGCAATTCTAAGAGTATAGAAGCGGAATGTAAAACAATTGCATATGAAGGTAAAGGGAGGAGTTTGGAGGGAGCAACCGCAATGCAGACATGGAGATTTTTGGCGTGGTTCTGATAGGTGGTGCTATCGTACATCCACGTTGATGGAGACTTCAACCCACGAAGGGTAACGGTTGCGCGAGTCCACGGAGGGCTTCACCCACGAAGGGTCCATGAAGAAGCAACCGTGTCTATCCCACCATGGCCATCGCCCATGAAGGACTTTCCTCACTAGGGTAGATCTTCACGAAGTAGGCGATCTCCTTGCCCGTACAAACTCCTTGGTTCAACTCCACAATCTTGACGGAGGCTCCCAAGTGACACCTAATCAATCTAGGAGACACCACTCTCCAAAAGGTAATAGATGGTGTGTTGATGATGAACTCATTTCTCTTGTGCTTCAAATGACAGTCTCCCCAACACTCAACTCTCTCTCATAGGATTGGATTTGGTAGAAAGATGATTTGAGTGGAAAGCAACTTGGGGAAGACTAGAGATCAAGATTTATGTGGTTTGAGTAGAATATCTTGACCTCAACACAAGTGCAGGTGGTTCTCTCTCAGAAAATGTATGTTGGAAGTGTAGGCATATTCTGATGGCTCTCTCCCCGAATGAAGAGTGGGTGGAGGGGTATATGTAGCCTCCACACAAAATCTAACTGTTACACACAAATCACCAAACTCGGTGGGACCAAATCATATAACTCGGTCAGATCGATTTAGTTCAAAATGTGAACATTAGGATTTTCGGTGGGACCGATATGTCAACTTGGTGGGATCGATTCCATTAGGGTTAGGGCATAACGTAACCTCGGTGAGACCAATTACACAAAATCAGTGGGACCAATTTTGGTAATAGGCAAACAGAGAGTTGGTCAGGCAAACTCGGTGGGACCGATTCGCTCATCTCGGTTAGACCGAAATGTTACGAAGGTGAAACAGAAATTTTGCATTGCAATCTCGGTGGGACCGATCGCTCATCTCGGTTGGACTGAAACGTTAAGAAAACAGAGAGTTTGCAATCCCATCTCGGTGAGACCGAGATCCCTATCGGTGAGACCAAAGTGACTAGGGTTTCTGGCAATAGCTATGTCAAGTGAACTCGATGGCGCCGGATAGAAGATTTTGGTGGGGCCGAGTTGGACTTTTGGTTTGGGACATATGTGGATATGGGAAAGTAGTTGAGGGTATTTGGAGCATATCACTAAGCATTTTGAGCAAGCAACTCATTAAGAAACACCTCACCCCCTTTTAATAGTATTGGATTTTCCTATGGACTCAATGTGATCTTGGATCATGAAAAGTAAAATGTAGAGTCTTTTGCTTTGAGCTTGAGCTAACTTTTGTCCTTAGCATTTTGAGAGGTCCACTTTCTAATCCATGCCATGCCAATCATTGAGCTTTTCCTAAAATATGTATCTTCAAGTAGCATTAGCTCAATGAGCTATATGTTGTTAGGAATTACCAGAACCACCCAGGGATAGTTGCACTTTCAACCGCGGCACCGACGTATCGGTGCGGCGGGGAGGGCGGCTTTGGTAGAGCGAATGGACTAGAGGGGTCGGGGGGGATAGGGGAATATTATTGGCTAGTTTGCCGAAGGGCGTTTGAATCTAGGATTTGGGGGGGGGAATTTTGGGTGGGGGCAGGATTTTCGCGCCGTGGGCGGTGGGAGTTTGGCGCATGGTCGGTTTCTCCAAGTGCAGTCCCACGTGTCAGTGAAGAGGCAAGCCGAAGCGCGTTCCGTTTGCGTGAGCCGTGTGCAAGACCGAACGTGTGTGGGGTGCAATGCGACCGTGACAGGGGTGCTGTGAGTGTACCCCCTAAAAAAACTTGTTGCTTCGCGCGATCCATCGATACTACTACTAGTAATCCGTTAATCCCGACTAAAACGACGCAACCTGGTCTTTTCCCACGTGATATGCTAGGAGGTTGGCTTAGCTAGGTTTTTTAGGATGAGTAATGCTACACCTACGTAATCCTAGTTACGTAATTAACGTAATGTGAAATGTGTGAGCTGTTGATTGTAGATTGGGAGGAGGGAGGGGCCCACCACCATGAAAATCAGGGGATGAGGGAGAGAGGCAATTTACGTAAACCCTTTCGTAGGTTCCTGTAGATGTAGAAAGATGTGAAATGCGTGAATATGTAGTGGACGTACTATTGGAGTGCCTAAGATAAATTGTGGATGTATAGACCCTATGTGCTTATTTTACTTCGCATGTTAGCTTTGTCTCGGTTCAATAAAAAGTAGAGTTGGTGATGATGGTGTGCCTGTCATCCTACAATATGCAATATAGGCCGTCCGATCTATATCTAACGGATAGGAAGGAAACTATGAAAATTTACCCGCACTCCTCTCCACATTTGCAGATAAGGCCTTCCCTCGTTCATCCTTTTCTCCCACAAGATCTTGATCTTCCGTGCAATGCATGGGCATCTTGCTAGTACTCCTACAATATACTATATTATTGTGAATGTTCGTATACACCGGCCGATATTAATGCAAACACGACAGATTTTCATTATTTGAACTTTTATAGGATAGAAAAATAAAAGAAACCCGACCCTAAACCTATTCTATGGCGGCGACCGACGTCCTCCATCTGTGATCTCTATGTACGAGGGCGGGGTTCAAGACCCGTGAAGTGAAGGTGCGGTCTCCGGGGAGGAAGAGTAGAACACGGGATACAGATCGGTCAGTTGGCACACCATGCATGCCCTGCCGCCTCCCATGCCCTACACATCCTCGGAGGAGTCCCCGACCTCGGCGGTGCCGGACGCGTGGGTGACGGTGCTCCCGTCGTCGGCCGCCAGTGTGGCCATCGCTTGTGCAATCGCGTCCGTGTCCGGCTACGCCGCTATTGCGTCGCGAGAGGTGACTTGAGCGAGGGCGGCGACCTCGAGCTTCATCCCCGAAGACAAGCTCTCCCGCAAAGCGTTCCCGCTTGCGATCATGGCGGATGTGGTGCCAGGTAGGAGGACAATGCGCTATGGTGTGGAGGTTAACTGGGCGTCGCCGCTTTAAGTAGTGCATTCCGATGAGGCCAAGCATCCTGGTGCGTCATTAAGTCGCCAGGGTTGGTTCCTCGGGCACCGAGCCTCTTAACGACGGCATACGAACGGACAACATGAATGCGGGCAGCTAGCGCCGGCAGGGAACGCACCGCGCGACGTTCCGAGGGACGAGGGTTTTTGGTGTGCCAAGGTAGTCAACTGTGGTCGTGGCAACGTCGGAGATGCCCTTTGCTCACATGTGAACCTCGCATGTCATTGAAAAAGCAAGATGACCCGGCATGGTCTCAGGTCCTGAGGATGCAGTTGGCCGTGCTACACCACTCCGCGGACGCGTCCCGGCGCCCCGACGAGCCGGGTGTTGGGGTGTGTTTGTATTATGGCCAAAGTGCACCTTACCAAAATTTTGGTCATGACCCAAAGATTGGTCTTTGTTTGGATGGTTGCCATTTTTTGGCATGCCAATGAACTCTAGCCAAGTCTAGTTCATTTTTCTTGCCAATGTCGGCCAAATCATGGGCAACCAAAACTTCAAAAAAAAGTTGGCTACCTAATGCTTTGATGGGGCAATCTTGGGCACAAACCAAACATACTGTTGGTCATGCCACCGCACTAACACCACCCTCGGCACACTGAAACCGACCGTGTCTAGCGACGATGAGCGTGTCGCTCACCGCGGTCGCCGTGTCCAGAGGCGGTGCTGGAGGTGCGCCACATTGTTGGCCCCCACGACCCACATGAACGGTTGCCGGTGGCGAGGAGGTCGTGGGCCAGCTCCTCCATTGGACTAGTCTGCTCTACGTCGTCCCGACAGGTGTGCCCCACATGTCGTTTTCCCTATTTTCCCGGCCATATTCGAGCATCAATGCTCCACGTTACGCATTAGGCCTTTCACTATGTAGGCCAAGCAAGACAACTTATTGTTTATTTGAGCCATTTAAGTATAATCATGTGGCGTTTGCTTATTTCTCATTCCTCTCCAACCATCTTCTCCATCGATCATGTTGCCCTCCGGGCGAGTCCATCCTCCTGGATGCCTCATTGTAACATTCCGCTGAGTATCATTCACATGTGAGCCTAGACCATGCTTGTATTTCCAATGTTTTGTAATTTGTCTGACATGCATACAAACAAACGGTTCATTTAAAGTTTCATTTTGCCTCCACTACGTGTCGCTTCGCATCTTAGTTTTGACATCCCATTCGGTTCATGCTTTGACACATGTTGACGAGATCGATTGATGTTTAGAGATCAATTGCATGTCGTGCAAGGAGATAAAGGTTTGGTCTATTTCTATGATAGAAATGACCCGC
>NC_057800.1:291469859-291499399 GCF_018294505.1 Triticum aestivum
GACCCGCGCGGGGGGGGGGGGGGTCTGTGGGGATCAGAGGTAGTATATTGTACATTCATAAGCGAAACAAATGCATTGTACCCACCCTAGTCCTCTTTCAATCGATCTCCAGACCCCGAGATGAAATCGAGAGAGAACGAGTGGGGGCATGTGTGATACCTAAGGCGGATTCAAAATTTTGAACCGGTGATCATAGCATTCGCAAATCATATATAAAGTGTATTCAATGTTCGTTTTATTTTTGAACGTACAATATATTCCCTCCTATCCTTTCTGGTTTACATATAAGTTTTATGTGTAGTCAAAGTATCGCTACTTTGATCAAAGAAGTATCAACATTCAACAATGCCCAATCAATATCGTTAGATTCGTAAGTACTCCTAGATTTGTACTCGAGATGGTTTCCAATTTGTTTTCAACCACATGAATGTGCTTGTTCTCGTGCATGCTCTTCCTACTAGGATTTCGCCATGTATAGCCAGTCCAATAGTAACTTTTTAAGCTCCCTGTCCAATAGTACTAGTGGAGTACTGACAACCTCTGTACTAGAGTATGCAATGCTCATAGTAGTACTCCCTCCTTCCATTTATGTAGGGCCTATGTGGAGGAGAGAGATGTGAAAAAGTAAGGGGAGTATGCTTTGTGTAAGTTGCATGTCATATATTATTACTCTAACATTTGGTCAAAGTTAGCCTCGAAAAACACATTAGGACCTGTATAGTAAATGGAAGGAGGGAGTAGTAGTGGAAGTGGATCCGCTCACATAGGTATCCCTGCCTTACCCTGCCTTTTGGTCACTTACTGGTGGACCCCATGCTTGCTAGGCTCCGCATGTCAGTTACTCAATGGGTTCAGCCACCTCAGGGTATCCTCATCTGTAGTATACTCCCTCTATTTTTATTTACTCCACATAAAATGGAGGGAGTGGTAGTATAAATGATGCGGGCAGGGGAGGGGGAGGGACGTCGGTTTTCTCTCAACTGCGGTCCCACAAGCGAGCGAAAACGCAAGACGAAGCGCGTTCCATTCGGTGAGCGACGTGGAGGGTCCAGCTTGCCGGGCTGCAATGCCAACGAGACAAGAGCGATGTACAGTCAAAACCGATTGACCGGTCGTCACCGGAACCACAATTGACACCAGAACCTTCGCTGCTCGGCCTACACCAGCCACTGCCCTCAAACCACACCTAATCTCCAGTTCCTTCCCCCACCTTTCGATCCCCTAGCCCGCATCAAGCATCCTCTAGTTTGCCGAAAAGCCATGGTGCGCCGCAAGATCACGTACTACAAGCTGCTGACGCCGGAGCGCCGCGCAGAAATCGTGGCGGCGGTCCGCGCCACAGACCTCCATTCCCAAGCTCTCTTTGCTGCGGGTCAATCCCCGAGTTCTCTAGAGCCAAGCTATGAGGAGGAGGAAGCCGATCCAATGTTCATGGCGGAGGTCGCGGCGCAGAAGGCCCCCGATGGGTATGAGACGATGGACGTCAACTTTCTGCCGGTGTGCTAGTCCCCCATGGTGCAGGTGGACCAGCGGTTCAACCTGGCGATACTAAAGGAGGACCGGGAGGCAGAGGCTCAACTCGACGCGGAGCGCGCACATGCTGCTGCCATCGAGGCTCTCCTACAGGTGGAACCGGATGTCGTGGATGTGAACCGGGCGACAGAGGCTCAACTTGAGGCGGAGCGCACAGATGCCGCTGCCATCGAGGCCCTCCTGCAGGCGGATCCGGACGTCCTGGACTTGAACCGGGCGGTAGAGGCTCAACTCGACACGGAGCGTGCAGATGCTGCTGTCATCGAGGCCCTCTGCAGGCGGAACCGGACGTCCTGGACTTGAACCGGGTGGCAGAGGCTCAACTCAACACGGAGCGCGCGGATGCCGCTGCCATCGAGGCCCTCCTGCAGGCGGAACCAGATGTCCCCGACTTGAATTGGGCGGTGCTCTCATCCATGCAGAGCGCCTGCACGCTCTGCGTGAACAAGTAGCTAGAGGCCGAGGACAACAATGGTGCGAAGACACACGTCGGCAGCTACGACTGGGTCGCGCCGGCAGCCAAAGACGACGAGGCCGTCTCGTTCCGCGAGCAGTGATAGTTTTTCTTTATGTTGTTGTTTTTATGGATCTTTTGCTGTGTAAAAGCATATATTGTTATGCAAGTCGCCTGACTTGGGTCAGTCTACCATTTAAGGCGGTTGGATGAATATCCTACGTCTCCTAACCCTTCTTCCTCTCCTCTTCTTCTTCCCCAACAGACCACCGCATGGGCCGTACGGATACTCCCCAACATGCGGTTGGATAAACATACTCTATGAACAAAAATTATGAGTCAGTGGTAGGACGGTCGATTTTGGTTTGTTCACATGCGATAGCACGTGCCAGTGAGGGTGCATTCCCTTGGTTGGGTTTGCAGCATGCACGAGCGACTTTGTGAGGGTGCGGTGCGACCGCGGCGTGCAGGAGTGACCGTGTGAGGGTGCGGTGCGACCGCGACAGCCATCCGCAAGTGTACCTCCTTTTCATTTTGAAAACTTTAGGCAAGCTTTGCAAAAATGTGTGGCGAAGTATGGCAATGCAAGGCCTAGACCCAAACATGATAAGTATGTACTAGGAGTACTAGTGTTAAAAAAGAAAAGCGGGGTTTTCCATTGTGGGATTAATCGATACAAATCCTCGTTTCATGTGTCAATTAATGCGTATTTTTTCTGCAAAGCCCAAAGAGCTAACCATCTCACTCCTCATCGCTTGATTAATGCAACACCTCCAAACCAATCTTCTCACTTCCACATGCATGCAGGGGATATTAATGTCCTTGGTTGCTAGTATACTCCCTCCGTTCTTTTTTAGTTTGCGTATAGCTCGGCACACGCATACCAAGCAGACCACCCCATGCATTATTTTGGACAATTTTACCCCTGCATGCAAGGACCTAGAGAAATGTATGGCTCTTAATATGCATGGAGTCATTGGCTCCTTTTCCTTGATTCCTGCATGAGTCTTCTCGGATTCTCCGCAAGCGTGCTTCCCCTGCCTCTTATATGCATGCTGCATGCATGCGTTTGGTCTGTCATCACTCCCGGGCTGCATGCACAACTATAAAGCAAGGGTAAAAAAACCATCAATTTTGCCTCAATTAGTGTTCGTGGCCTTTTGCAAATTGTAATTTTGATATACTGGCCTTGTGTACAAAAAAATGGAGGTAGTAACTATTATATATGACTTCCTTCCCCATTGCAGTGACATCGACGATATCTCAAAGGTTGTGGTTTGGCGAAGTGCATTTGACGGAGAACACCATTTAGGGAGACCACAGTAAGTCATTCGCAAGTGCCGCCTGCAAGCCGAGACAACCGCCTTATTTGCATCCAGGAAGTCCATTGAACCAAAGGATGCGTAAATGTACTAGTACTACTAGTACACAATAGCGTCGTCCATCCAGCTTAGTGCGGTGAGATGGTTTCTCGAAGAAGACGATGGAGAAGTGGAGTCAGGGAAGAGTGAAATGATGGTTGCTTTGTCCGTGTTTTGTGATTTGACGCCTCACTGCTTTGTGATTTGTGATAGAAGGGACAGGGGAGTAGTCTCTGTGCTCTATAATGTACATGCGTCCAAGCATGGGAGACAGAGGAGAGATGTTGCATTTTTCTATTCCTTCAATCAATCAACCAGGGAGCTTCGGTTCCATCCTTTTGGCTTTGGCAACACCGTCCACAACGGTTCCCATGATGCCAAAAGCTATTTTCACATTTGGCTACATATTGTGGATGCCCTTAACCGTACCAGTTGGTTTTTCTCCTGTGTGCTATCTATACAAATCTCAATTATATTGATCTAAAAATTTATAGAATCAAGATTGGTAAAAAGGAGGTGATTTTGCCGCGCGGATCGCGGTGGAGGATTCTTATTTTTAGAGGACATTGTTCTGGTGGTTTGCTAACATGCGGTCCCATGTGTCAGTGCTTTACCAAGCCGATCCGCGTCCCACATGAGGCAGAACAATGGCAGAAGCAACACGTGGTTAACTTGAAGAAGATGAGGGAGAAGGGATTCAACAACGAGTGAAATGATGGTTGCTTTGTCCCTCCAACTTCTCTTTTTAGCATTATTACTTCGTCCCTCCAACTTAACTGCGGTAAAGGTGCAGCTTTTTGATTTGACGCCTCATTGCTCATTACTACACCGGCGCCATGACTGGGTGCTTCACCCTGACTGCTCTGCACTGTATTTCGGTATGGCAAGTGGACTCGGTAGCTTGATGTCCCACATGTCGGCGAAAGGGACTAGAAGATTTATGAAAGTGAGCGCTCCACTCTTACGATGGAGGAGTACATGACACGATGGCCCAGTGAACTGTCACTTGTACTGTATAGTACTATAGTTTTGCTGTTTCGCACGATCCATCCATACAAACCCGATTAAACAGGAAAGGGCGGGATTTTTCCCACGCGGTTTATGATACTGGCCATACATTTCAAAGGAAATTTTAATGTATGTAAACTGAATAATTAAGTAACAGTATGATATCTAGTAAAACTAAAAACACATATGATTTATTGTGTTAGAGTGTAGTAGTAGTGCTGTATTGCATAATTGTTAGATGTAACATGCGAGAACGTGTAGAGATGTAGTTTTGGAGGGCCTACATAGAGAAAAGCGTAATACGTTCACCGAACATCAGAATAAGCTGATTACAGTCACTATATACGTTTTGCGGTGATTATATGGTCACTTGCTCACGGTTCAGCATCAGATTGGACTCTGTTGACCATCCAAATAGTCTGCGTGGCACCATGTTGACTAGTTAAATTGACCATGTTCCTTGTGGGTCCCACCTGTCAGTTCGCATAGGGAAAAGGTCAGATAAACACAAATTTACGCAGGCGCGACAAGACTCCAACCTGTGCGCGGGAATCACCTGGTTGTGTATGTGTTTGTCAGGGCCTGATGTGTGCGCATGCACGTGTAGGTTGAGCACTTGACCGTGAGAGTGTGTGTTGGTCGTGTGGTGTACTGGTGTGTGCATGCATGCATGCGTGTGTGTGTGAGTGTTGCCTACGTGCGTGGCTGTGTGTGTACGTGTGACTGTTGCGTGCGTGCGTGGGTGCATGTGTTCGTGTGAGTGTTGCGTGCATGCAGTTCGTGTGCATGCGTGCATGTGTGTATAATCACCACACCAGCTCCTGTGTGTTGAAACAGACGGCACAACATACCAATACAAGGCCACCTTGTTCGCTATGCCCGCGGTCATGACTTCGAACCACCGTCCAATATTTTTTTGTCGTTTGTTTTCATTCTTACTAGAAAGATGCCCGTGCGTTGCACATAACATCAAGATGCATTTGTATGACTAGTTTATCTTGTGAGAGAAAAGCATGAATGAGGGAAGGCCTTATCTGCAAATGTGGAGAGGTGTGTGGGTACCTTTTTGCAAAATTGCCATAGCTTCCTTCCTATCCGTCAGATATAAATCGGACGGCCTATATTGCAGGATGGTAGGCACACCATCATCAACAACTCTATTTTTTTATAAGAGTGTATTTTATAAGAGTGTAGATGTAGAGTAGATACAAGCCGACAGGTGGGCCCGATGGTACTGAGATAATGTGATGCAACAATAGAGGTGCCATGTGAAGTATTTAACTGGTCAACTAGTTGTGTCTAGAGCAAATACAGAGTTGTACGGTGAGCCCGTGACCGTATAATAACCACAAAACGTAAATGGTGACCGTAATGAGTGGATTCTGAAGTACAATGTACGTATCGTGCTTTCGCTTCAAATACAATGATCATCACTGTATACATCGCGAGAGAAAGATGAAACATGCGTGAATGTGCCGGGTGCTTACTTTTAGAGGACCTGGAGATAGTTTGTGTGCGTACGTGAAAGGGGCGTAGAGGGGGGGTATGCGATGGAGAGAGAGATGCTCTTCATTTCTCTTTATTATGACTAACTTTATATATAGTATAAAAATATACAAATTCACAGTGCGGAATAATTATCATTGTGGGCACCATGCAATGCAAATTAGCGTTCATACTCCTCCATATAACTTTGTAATGTTGTATATATGTAGAAATTCTAAAATAATTTTTTGGCCACGCTTTATTCAAAAGGAATGTTGTATGCGAAGTAAACGTGAAGAGAGGGCTTTTTAGATCAATGTGGTATGTGATGTAACATGTGTGAATGTGTAGTTGATAGATTTGGCAGGGCCTAGAGAGGGATGTGTTTGTATTACGTATTAGAGAGAGGCATGGATAGAGGGGCCGGCAGGGGGGAGATAACACGAGAAATGATAGTGGTCTAGAGAGAAATACAAGAATATGACGTCACAGCGAGAGATTCCCTTGAGTGTGTATATGCAAGGGGGGAGTGGATACAGGCACCAAGAGAATATTTTTTGTGTGTGTGTGGTGTCTCTGTTGGTATGTGCGGGTGTGAGAAGATAACGAGACGTGGGGGTAGAGGGTTTGTCACCGCGTGAAGTCCGGTGGGTCGAGGTTCCGTCCTGCGCCACATTGGTCGGCCCGTGACGCATTTAGGGAGACCCATGGATGACTAGTCATACAAGACAAAGATAACATAATTATGAAGGACTCTGTGTCCACTGACAAAGCCAGCTAGGATTTGTAACCCTAGGTTCTCGGACTAAGGTAACCCCTTTATATCTGATATTACAATTCATCCAACCTAACTTTAAGGGGCATCCTACAAAATGCTCTACTAGAGTCATACTCGTCGATTAGGAAGAGAGGTGTGAGACAATGCGTGAGAGACAGGCCGAAAGATAATGTGCATACAGGAGACACGTAGGCAGGTATATGTATATACAAAGGGTCGATGGGGATTGTGCGTGTGTATGCTTGCGAGAGGAAGAGTGCTTGTGATAAAGGTTAGTGAAAACAGTCATAACTGGTTACGAGAGGGAGGGTTATATCGAGAGCATGTGTGTGAGAAACACACCCCGGGAGAGAGTGTGTGAGCATGTGTGAGAGACCACCGATGGAGAGTGAAACTACACGTAAAAGACTACTGTACACATTGATTATAAAGATATAAATTGTATCCAAATATTAGGATGGGATCATGATATCTGCAGTTCGCGTAAGGAACGGTCATTGATCCATCAGACATCTAGATTCTGTCGAATTTGAGCATGTTTATGTTATTACTCGACACAATTGATCCACATAGTTAGTATTTTGAACTCCAGACAATGCATCATTTTAGCAATAAAATATAAACATGAGTATAGTTCATGTTGTGTGTGTAAAGCACATTATACATATGAAAGTTACACAATGAACGTTATAAATAGCTACCTATGAACTAGCATACATTTGAATTCAACTTAAGATTGTTTAAAAAATCTAATTCAACATGAAGTCCATTCAATTATTTGAATTTGATATCATGGCATTTGTAAATCATACCTAAATTATGGGGGCACCAATCTTTGCTTTGATTTTGTACATAATAGCATATGTAGTCGTGTACAAAATAGAATCAAATTTAGCTCCTCCATTCCAAAATAATTGTAGTTATAGGAATTTCAAGTGTCAAAATTTCAAAAAGAAGCGGATAATTTAATGAGGTTTTCAAACATACAAGGTCAAATTTAACGTTGTCTATTTAGGTCAATCCTCAAAGTTCAAGAGTACTCTAAACGTGAATGCTTGTGTTTCAAAATTTCGAACGAAGCGCCAAAAGAGCCTCTACTCGTCCGAAACCGCGTGAGACCAATGTTTGGTAGTACATGGAAATTACTTTTCTAATAACTCTGACCCGTGAAACCTACAGGCCCGACGTCCAAAGGTCTAAACCGGGGTAGGTTTGTAGCTTCATCTAGACGCCACTCAATCGCCTCCGAAAAACATTCATACACAATGGCCGCCTAAGCACACATGCAAGCGACCGAAATCACTCCCGCCCACTATTTGGGGCACATGGGATTACCATCCTACCCCCGACCCGCAGTAGGTCCGAAATTTAAGAGGGGGGGGGCAAAGTTTGTACTTCCCAAATTTCAAACAAGCGCGGCCCATCTTCTGTTCAAAAAAGCCAACAACAAGCACGTCCCAGACCGAAACATGGTTCTCCCCCTCCGCCCCACCCACGGTTCTGATTCCCCATTCGTACTTCGTGGGCGCAAAAACTACCTCTCCACCAGCCGTGAAACCCCGGCGTCCTCCGTCCGCCACCCCATCCCACCCATCAACCGCCGCCCTCCTCCATCACGCCGGAGCCGATACCCCGACGTCGTCGTCCACCGCAACCTCAACCGCAACGCCCTCCACGGCTAGTAATTGAAGCCGAGGCCGAGCCGTCCGTACCCGAGCCAGTTCAACCACGCCGTCCTGTGCCTCACTGCTGTCGCTCTAACTTCGCCACCCTCCACCACACCGGAGCTGTTCCTGCTACGTCATCCTTTACCGCCTTGGATCTGCTTCCCCTCCGCCGATATATGGCCACGACAACAAAGTCAACAATTTGGCCATGGGTTTGTCCAAGGTTCGATGGTTCTCCAAAACATCGGTTCCCCCGGGAGAAAAAAGAAGATCACCGCGACATATGGAGGAGACCACAATGGCAACCGATAAGGGTACTCCTCTTCCCTTATTCGTGCAAATCTTACGTGTCTGCTTGCATGGTATTCATCCCACAGAAGACACTAGTTGACCGCTTCTTCTTGATACTAGATGTTCCTAGTAACTCGCGATGCACAAGGTTTCTCCTCATATACTATTTCACCTTAGATAGAGGTCTATCGCCCCCCTGAATTTCAATTCCTGGTCAATTTATTCCCAATTAACGGAAGCATTCCCCGGCGTAACAGGCGCTAGTCCGCCTATTACACCGGGGAAGCAACGCCTCGGTGCTTATCTTAGGGGTGTGTGGGGCCTAGAGCTACTGGCGCCCGATCTAGAGGTCGGCCGTGATTAAAGGGATGGCCTAGGGGCGCTGCCAAGCACGGCGGTGGTGTGAGGTCGAGGGGAGGGCAGGGCGGCAGAGGCAGGAGTTTGGGCTGGTGGTCGCTGGTGCTTCGAGAAAGATCGTCAACAGTGACTGGCGGGAGGTAGACGAAGGCCATCTGCCCATTCCTTATAGATCGGATGGTTCATTAAAAAATCGACTGACCTATTTAATTTTAGTCGACTGTTATCTTGATATGACCACATGTGGTGGTGTCCTGGAGGAGTACTTGCATTTCCTGCGCTCATATATTACAAAATCATACGAAGTAGAATCTAATTTTGTTTTCCATGCAATGTTGTAGAGCTATCATATATCGCCTGTCATTTATTTTTCAGCCACCTGCTATCTGCTACTTTTGCAGTGCACTAGTTCTGCACACACTTCACCCATACTCTCACTATTGTGTTTTTATGCAAGGGTATTTCAGAGTCTGCCTCGACAGAAGTAGAAAACAAAAGAGGGAAGTTGCTCCAGCTTTCTACGCGGGTAAGCACGACACATAACAGCGCTATAAAGGGTGCAGTGTCAGCAGATGGAGACGGTAAACGTAGCTCTGGAGTTGATGACCTCGCTCGCAATGAACCACCATCCCAGGTGCGTGCTTTTAACTTCATGGTGTCATATGTGGTTGCATGTTCCATATGGTGTCTAGCTTGTATTCGAACGACCGTAGTCGGTCTTTATTATGATAAGGAAAGATATTTTTTACATGAACCACCATTCCGTGAGCACCAGAAGACAAATAGCTAGTCAGGGCACTGGCCGAGCCAGTGACAAGCCAAGCAAAGATAGGCATCAGCTGGAAGCAAACTAAAAAGCCGCGATGGTGGCGAAGCAGCCCACCTCCCACCAGGCTCTCAGGTCCTAGATGATCATGCTCACCACTCCAGCCGGATGTCTAGCTTGTATTGCTTCCAATTTGGTTAAATTGCATCTTCTTAGCTTACACATTATACCTTTGAATATGACATGCCTTTCTGTTTCTGGTACATACTAGTACATCTTTGTATTAACCATGTTCTTACATCAAACTAATGTTCTTGTGTATCCCTCATCAATCACTTACGATGAGGCAGTCAGGCAAGTGTACTACTCATTTAAAGAATGCAGCGTCAGCCTCCCGACATGATTCTCAAGAAACAGCAAGGCTAGATGAAGATAGTGAACGTAGCTCTGTAGTTGATTACCGCATTTCCCCTACACTAGCATCGCAGGTGCTTGCTCTAACTTGGCAGCGTGATATGTGGTTGCATGTTGCATATGGTGTCTAGATACAATTCCGTAATGATACGTGTTTGTCATAGTAGGTCACGTTTTTTATCATGCATGTACATCCATGGTGATTTTATGACAGAATCAAGATAGTCATACCTGTGCTGTCGTAGAAGTGTTACATGACATTACCAAAATTATCATCATGGAAGTGTCCACTTCCATGACGATAAATCCCGCGTCACAGAAGTGCTTTCATCAAGGGTGACCGACACGTGGCATCCACCGTAACGGAACACCGTTAAGCTATCGGGTCAGATTTTGGATCCGATAACCCGTTAACAGCCCTAACCAATGGGAAATTTCCACGTGTAAAATTCTGATTGGCCAAAGGGAACACCTGTCAGCTCGTCAGTGGGCTAGATGTCGCCCGTCCATTGGAGGAGACATGCCTATGATACATCGACACGTGGCTGGGCCAAAAAGAGGCCTATATAGGTTAAAAAGGCCGACCCAGTCAAAGGCCCATAGAACTTAATCAGGTACTAGTGGGCCAGCCCACTAACGGACTGCATAAAGGCCCATTTACGGCCCGAAGCCAGATCTGGCCCGTTAATTGTTCGCCCAATATTTGGGCCCATTTACGGCCTGAAGCCAGATCTGGCCCATTAATTGTTCGCCCAATATTTGGGCCCATTTGCGGCCCGAAGCCAGATCTGGCCCATTAATTGTTCGCCGAATATTTGGGCCCAACTACAGCCCAGTGACTTTCGGCCTGTTAGAGGCCTGATGTAGACATGGGCCCATTTTAACCCAATGTGACTTTCGGCCTGGGAATGGCCCGTGCTGCCCATGGGCCATATATGGTCCGACGGGACATCGGGCCCACTAATGGCCCGTGCTAAAGGTGGAAACAGTTAAGCCCAACGTGATTTTGGGCCTATTAAAGGCATGTCGCATAATTCGGCCCGTTGATGCCGGTGCTAAGCTTTCGGCCTCTTAAAGGCCCATGATATCAGTGGGCCAACTAAGGCCCGAGATATGTTTTGGCCTGGTAACAGCCCGTGAGGTAACTGGGCCCAAAACGACCCGGTCTACATTTCGGCCTGCTGAAGGCCCGTCGACGACTAGTGAAAATCGAGGCCCAACATGCATTTTGGCCTGCTAAAGGCCCATGGTTTCATCTCGGCCGTAACAGACCAGTACAATATTCAGCCTGTTAATGGCCCAATGCTACCTGGGCCAAACTAAGTGCTGGGTTGACAAAAGGCCCAACTAAAATATAGGTCGGTGTAAGTTTGGGCCTGGCGCAATGTGTGAAGGCCCCAATCATTCGGGACCAAGAATGACGTAGGCCGGCCCAACTATGGCCCGCTAAAAACCTGGCACGTTAGAGTCGAATGTTTCGGTCCGGTCGACTACATCTGATTTTTTTCAGATAGCGAATGATGGCAGTAACTAGTAGGAATTAAGAACAAACCTACTCTATACAATAAAGAAATTGCGTCATAGTAACTAAGAATAAACCTACACTATACAATAAAGGATTTAAGGTATATTACATCCACTGGGCATCGAAGTTCGCCACCAGTGATCATAAAGCGCAATGAAGAAGCAGATTACAAAAACTGGGCACCATTGCAGCGTATCAAAATAATACTGAACCGAGACCACTTCCAAGACAGTTCAAGAAAGGTTAGCCTTGCGGGGGAACTGCTGCGCAAGCTGCTGAGCAAGGCTGTGAGACCGGCCTAGCATGTCGGTCATAGGTTCCAGGTGTAGTTGTTTAGCGATGAGGTTGTCATTGGTGTTCTCCGCAATCTTTCTTAGATATAGGACTTCAAGTCGAAGTTGAGTTGTAGAATGCCTTTTTGCTAGAACTTAGGATTGAAGAAGTCGAACTGATTCAAACAACGAATTCTGTGAGCCTGCCTGAATGTTAGTCTCAAATAACTTGAACACTGCATCAAGACAAGACTTTGGGGTTGTCTCGCTATCTTCAAGATGTTTTGCCTTCTTTGCTGCAATATATGTTGGCTTTGTCTCACAGCCTTCAGCAGACTTGTGCATGCCATCAGGCATATCACCCTGAAACAAAGCAGAGAGATGACAGGTTTTGCACAACTATAAACAAAGATGATAACTGTTCTATCAATTCTATCCAATTTCAAATTAGAAAATAAAGAGTAAGTTCAAAATATCAATAGCATAATTTGGCATTGTTCATAATCTAGGGAGCTTTACCACACTACTGGATTACCATGTCAACATAACAAGCATAGATGAAGGGCAAAGAAAATCATTGTATCTATTTTGGATAATGTGCATGGCATGTTGTTCATATCATCAGCCACATCAGTAAGATAAAAAAGGAGATGACAAGGTGCAAACGTGGGCTGCTTCACCACACACTGGATTATAGATCCACAAAATCAAGCATACATATAGGGAGTATTAAGTAATGTGCATGGTATGAATAAGGAATTTGGTTTTACAAGTAAAACTTAGAACTTACGGTTCTTACGAACATGCATTTTGGTAGAAACAGCAAACTAAACAGCAGCAAACGATAGGGTTTATGAGCAAATTAAACAACACTTGAGGATAAAGGCTTTAGAAGGACTGACTTACATTAACAGTTAACACTGACTTTATAATGCCCTTCTCCATTTCAAGGGAAGGATAACTCAAGAATTTCAGCACATAATCTTCTTCATAAGCATTGCCTGTACTCTACATTTTGTAGAGAGTAATTATAGATATGATAATACTGGAAGGGATAGAGGATAATGAAGATAAGATGCAGATTGATGCTACATGATCAACTACCAATCCTTGGAAGTACAAGCGTTACAGGACAAAATGTACTGACAAGAGCAATGGGCTACACTTCTGCACTGGCATTGTCTGTGTATTCTACCTGTTGGTAAGATCAAATATAGATCTGATCTTTTTTAGTAAATGCTGGGTGAGGGAGAGAAGATGCAGAATGCTACAAAATGAACCAATCCCCTTGCCATAACACAAGAGTGTTTTGAACACTTGTGTACTATACAAAACATTCTTATGTTATGGGACGGAGGGAGTAGCTATTAATGTAAGTATAGTGATAGACCATGTTCAGTCCTTACAAGAGGACTGCATTGCTAAACCTCTTCAAAAGCATTAGGTTGATTCTAAATTTATGTAAGAGTCCATACAGATCTTATAATGTCCACCAAATGGACGATTACGAGGCTAACATGCACAGTGATGCTACATAATCAAACAGCTATGAAAGTAAGTATGGTCATACAGGGCAAGAGGTACTCACAAGAGCAATGCAGTGTGCAGTATAGTTGCGAGATTCTGTGGTCCCTTTAGAACGAATGTTCTTCTACTAATAGTTTTTGTACAAGTGATACATTAAGAGACAGTACCTTACGCTGCAGCCGAGACCAATGTGTAACAAGATTATTCCAGTCACCGTCGGATAAATGTAGCACCGGAGACTTTACAGAAATTTCGTTCAGAGGCTTGCCATTGAAGTGCGCTTGCCTCAGGTAGGAACGATACTTCATCAACGAGTGCTTGAAAAGCGCAACCAACCCTTGCTCGTCATAACAATCTAGTTTGCTCCTCGCCTATTTAAAAGAATGAAATCTTGTGTCTTCTGTCAGTAGAAACATATGCAGTAATGACCATGAATAATATTAGTACATTACTTACGCGTAAGTTGCGGAGGAAGACTGGAAATTGTTCTGTGTCTACGGTATAATCTTTCCATGAAGGAAAGATGCGCACAAAGTTCCTGACAACAACATAAGCTTCATCTTCTAAACTGGGCAGAAATGGAACAGGGGTCCTATTTGCTGCAATTGGGGCTCTCTCTGGTTCAAAAAGGGATTTGGCAACTGGATTTGGTGTACTCTTTGCTGGAATGGGGGTTTTGCGTCGTACAGTTGGTGCTATGTCAACTGGCATATTCATACTGTTTGCTGCAGTTGGGGTCTGCTGAGTTGGGGCATCAGAAATGATCAGTGTAGTAGGGCTAGAGTCTGCTAGAGTTGGGGTATTTTGTGGGTCAGGTGATATTGCAACTACACCTAATGGGCTATTTGATTTATCAGGTGCCACTACCTTTTCCGAATACTTTGCTTGTGCTCCTCCATGATCAGCAATCGCCCTCTTCCTTTTGAACGTCTGATACACAAGAACAACATTTGAATGGATAAATATGGTATGATGACAGATGGAATATGTACTGAAAATGGATAGGCAGGGAGTATTCACATACACTATGTGTAAACTAAGCTAATGGAAGTTCAACAAAGTAGAAGCAATGAAAAGCATCAGTTGAAAAATATGTGCGAGCAATGTAACCTTGGAAAGTTAGAGCAAGTACCTTGATGGGTGAATCGGATAAGGCATCTTCCTCTGACTCCTCCACTAGGGAGCTACATTGACTTAGGTCTCCCTCTAGCTCAGGATCACTGTTAGGATCATATTCTGAGCATGAATCTGTAGGTGGAGAGCGTTTGCATTGCATGGCATCCAGACTTGATTTCAGTCCCTTAATGCCAAGTTTGATAGCCATGGCATTGTTCTGCTTTATTCTTTTCATGCGCGCAAGCTCATAATCATTATGATGCTGTTCAGAATCTGAGATTCATGAAAACATAAAAAGTAGTAAGATTGTCTATGGAATGCATTGCGGATTCAACTCGAAGAGTGTCTCCCTATAAACCCCTGCATATGAAAAGTTCACCTCCCCAACCATGCTGACCAGACCACACACAGAAATACAAACCCCTTATGTCTCTATAACAGGCAAGCACACATTTCAAAACTGAAGTAGGAACATTAGAATCATATGAAATTTGTATTTGAACAAATAAACTAAGCAATTATGAGTGGCGTAATGTGTAGCTTCAAGGGTGGAGTGTTGGTAGTGCGACACAAAGCAAGTAGGCAGATTGTATTCCATGTAAAAGATCGAAACCTATGTAAAAGCTGGAAATTACACTTTCTATACAATGTAGTGTTCGTTACCCACACATGATGGAAGAGATCACATATAGAAATACTATTCAATCATGTCTACGGTTCCAGTATTTAGAAACAGGGTTTTCCACCCTAAATGAATATTGACAACAAATATGACAAGGCAAGCATAGATGTAGTGAATCAATCATTTACTTGTGAGCTTACTAGGACAAGTATGCAGAATTGTAACTGCAGTAAGAGACCGTCCAAAATCTGAATGAAGAAGTTTGTCTAGCACTTATTGTTTGCAACTAATCGACGTGAATAATTGGATATTATATCGCGTGAGTAAGAAAGACAAGCAAAGTTGTCAACAAACCTGGCTTGCAGTAGTAATCTGGGTCAATGTCACTACGACCAACAATCCAAAATGACTAGTTTCTCTTCCGAGGGCCGGAATTTTGAAAACCCTGTGATCTTTAGAGGTACTAAAGATTACCAAAATACTTCTGAACCATTATGTGTAGGTAGCACTGAGCACACAACAAACCCTATTGACGGTCCTGCCTAATGAGTAATGAATCAATTAGAAAATGGGTGATGAGGAGTGGCTGCTGAGTGTTGAGGACGTATCTTGGGATAAATGGGGTTGGCTTGGTGGGTGTTGCACGCCTGAGCCCTGAACGGACTGGGAAGGTAGGAACGGTGGCGCGCCCGGGCAGCGGTGACGCTGTTGGGCGAGCGGCTCCTGGCCTCATGTTAGTCTGGCGTCTCCTCCTAGAGTCATGACGTCCGGGGATGGAAAGTCACTAGCGAGGCAGGTGGCTAGGGGCGAGTAGAGATCGGAAGCGCGCAGCAGAACAGAGGGGAATCGGGGCCTGGGACGACCCAAAATCCAAGGGTGGGTTGGCCCACTGTGGGCACCCTGTAGAGATACACACCCGAGCGGCGACCATGCATTTTCGAAACTAATTTAGGAACATTTACCTGACTAATTAAACAACTCTGTTTTAATAATATCATATTCATATTTGAACAACTAAGCTTGTTTAGCTTGATGGGTGGAGCAGTGTTATTATGACACGAAGCACGTATTCTGATCGTATAGTGATCATAAAATGGGGAAACTCTAAGCATATTTTTTGGCAAAAGAGGGTTTCCCTCCGATTTCTATTAAAGAAACCACCACGGAACCAACATGATCAATTAAACCCTAAGCATGATCAATTAAACCGTATTATGGTTGTGCCATGGCACATTTGAAGCTGCAAACCAGAGAAATGATATTTAACATCCATTGTTTGCTTCGAATAAGAACTAAATTCTAAGAGTTGGAAAGAAAGTAGAGTAACCAAGTTAAGATCTATTTTCTGGTTGAGATCAAAAAGTTGAGGAGATATGAAGTACGCCCTCTCTTGCGGCGCCGTGTAAGCATCGGGGGTGCGATGGCTGTCGGTGGCGTTGAAGCAGATCTGTGATGGTAGATGGGTGCATCGGGGGATAAGTCCCGTTGCGGTGGAAGAGAAGGTCGTGTGAGCGGACCCGACAAAGAGGACGACGGCGTCGATGAAGCGAGAGGACGCGATGCAAGGCTATTGGTCCATCGCCGTGGATGAGAAACATCCATCTCTAGTAGTGGACGACACGGTCTTGGTAGGCGCTCCGGCATGGTGGAGGACGGTGGTGATGGATGTGGTGGAGGACGGCGGCGATGGATGGGGTGGCGGACGGAGGCTGGTGTGAGGATGGGGTGTTCTAGCACGGACGGTGTATGAATGGGAAAATGGAGGGAGAGGTACGGGGAACCATGTTTTTGGGACGCGCCTGTCTAAAATATGGGAAAGTTACGAACTTAGCCCCCGTTTAAAATTTGGACGTCTCATCGGTTGGGGATAGAACGGTAATCTTGCATCTCGCCAATATTTGCCCAGAGCGGTTTCGGGTGAGGAGAGGGTGATTGGCGCCCACGGTGTATGAACGGGGATGACAGGTAGGGCGGTTGTGTCACGTCTGAGTGAAGTTACAAACCTGCCCCTATTGAAAATATTTGGCTACATCGATTTCGGCCGAGTCGAGTTTGTTTTGCCGCCCACCGTGTATGAATGGTGAATGGAGGGGGAAATAGAGGTTTTTCGGACCAGCTTGAATCAAATGAGTTTTGCCGCCCATGTGTGACACCCACCGTGTCGGAATGGGCTCAGAGGCGGTCGTGTCACGTCTAATTAAAGTTACTAACCTACCCCTATATAGAGCAGTGGAAATCGGGGCGATGGATTGTCCGTGTAATGGGTAGAAAGTAATTTCCGTCTCCCAAACACTTGGCTTCGGGCAGCCAACGTGGGAGTGGACATTTTGCTTCTTCTTTTGAATTTTGGGACAATAAGTATCCACGCTTACCCTGGCAACCAAATTCAAATCCATTTTTTTATTCCTGTATGAATCTTTATAAATCATTCTATGTGTTTTTATATATCTTTTCAAAAGGACGACAAAGATGTATTCCACTGTCATATATGAACATGGTTTACAAATGCCGATACTCAAATTCAGAAACTAGAATCCAGTTTAAGGTGAATTCGAATATTTGGAACACTTCATGTCCAACTCAAATGTCACACGCAACATAATGTGTACTCCCATTTATATATGTACACAAGCGATGTATGGAGATTCAAATACCGAGTCAATCAACCAAGAATGTACAGAACTAACAGGCATATAAACACTTATAGAGTATATGGATCAATAATATCAACTAACATACATAAGCCAGGCCACTGTACTTTTTTTGGCTACAACATCATCCTTTTTTAGCCAGCATCTTGGCCCTTTCCGATGCGTGCCACTTATGGTCCATCTATACTACTACCATTGCTGAATGCACATTCAGCCCGATTGGCATATTTGTAGGTCTGGCACAGCAATCCAAATGAAATGTCTCCAAGTCTTATCAATTAATACAGACTTGTGCTAAAATAAAATTACAAACCAATAAACAAAAAAAATTATTACATGATCTCTAAAACAAATGGTTTAATTGATTACATGAACAGACAACACAAAGGTTATTCAACTATGGAAAGAACATTTCACCTATGATTTACCAAGTAGGAATTTAATTTCCTTTTTTCCTTCAGGACCTTAACAATCTGGTCAGTCTCAGCTTGCTTCGTTTTGAAATCCACCAAATATTTAATGGTTGTCTTGAGTACTGCTTGTGATTGTGCTGTTTGCTTCCTCAACATGTCAACTTCATCTCTAAGTGCAGAAGCAGAATCTCTTTCTACCACTAGTTTGGCCTCTAGAGCACCAGCAGTTGGCAATTCATAATGCACGGTTGGGGAACTCTCTCTTTGATCTTGGGCTAACCTGTTTTGCCATTAAAGTTCCGATTGGATTCAGAAAAGTTGAAGTTAGCAAAACATCTCAACTGGGAGTTATAACAACAAACTAGTTACGTAAACAAGGAATTAAATAGTTTCAATTGGATGCTGAAAAGTAGTTATTAACATCATTGTAACCCGCTGTTGCAGCAGCAAAGCAGTTAAACAAACAAGTAGAGATTTAAGTTAAGGCAATCAGGTAATTCTTAACAGTAAGTATCAAACACATAGATAGGTGTAGTCTACAATATGTTTAACGGGCTGTGCCATTATGTAATCAGTAGCAAACTAAATTAAGCCAAGCAACGTAATTGAACAATTTTGCAATAAGTGGCTAACTAAAATTCCAAGATGCAGGTAACAGAGCTTACACTAGTTCTTTGTACAGGCACACTGCAACTTCTTTTTCGCTTACAAGGTTGTACGAAGGAGTCCATGGCATCAATTGCTTGGATACGCAGTCCCAATACTTCTTTCTTCCCACACTGCATGGGTAAGTCGAATGGTTAATCTGGTAAGATGGTGTGTCCTTGATATGTTATATGAGGATGTGTAGTCAGACTAGTTGTAGCCAAACACATCACACTGGCTTTTACTGTATATTTCATGCGATTAATTTTGGCATATCGAGATCTAAGCAATCTACAATAGGATGAAAAGACTGGCATCCTTCACATTATTAGCGAACTCAGTTCATAGAAACAAGCAATTCAACTATTCTATGGGTAAATCAAAAGCGCCACTGGAATATTTTTCACTATCCAATCATACACGCAAAAAGGGGCGACACCACCATAGGGGCTGGTATGGGCGGCCGCCTCAGGTGGCTGGAAAGTGTGCACCTAGTTTGAGTCGTCCTGGTTGGCCCATGCTAGTTTTGTTCGTCCCAACGCACAAGCAAGCAATGTAAAAAAATGAAGAAAAATGTTTGAATTTGGATGGGCCAATAAGATAAGTGCAAGGCAGGACCTATAGCAGGCTCGCGGCCCAAACGAGCGCCTCCCATATCAATCGACAGAAGGAAAAATCACAATTCATTCGCTCCAGCCTCCAGTCTGGTTCGCTCCTAACCTAGCCGCCGCAGGACAGACCGACACCGCACTTCCTCGCGCCCTCATTGGAGGGCGGTCGTCGGGCTTCAAGCGAACGGAAGGACAAGAAGATGAAGATCCAACCCTGGGTGTAGCCTGCGTGGGAGGTAGCGGCGGCAGCACAGGCATGGCATCGAGCTTGTGCAAACGGACAGTCGCAGCTTGCAAGAGTAGCATGCGCAACGAGCAGGTACATCACATCCCTGATTATATCTAATTCAACTCTTCAATTTCTGGCCAATAGTTAAACCTGACGGTGTGGTAAAACTGCTTGTATGTAGGGAATCTATGAGAAAATGAAACCAATTTCTAGTTATTTTATAACTCCGAATCAATACTGAACTGACTGGATCTGATGTATCTAATCAAGTTTTCGGTGCAAACATACAAGCTCATGTTGTTCTTGAGCCTGAAGTGTCTAATGAACAGACTGCTAATGAAGGATTTGATGCAAACATTTTACATGCTCCTGGTGATGAACATACACTACAAAAAAAGGCACATCCGTGACATTTTGGGCCGAACGAATTTTTTTACTGTCATACATATGACACTTCTATGACGATAATTGTGACAAAACCCGGTATCATCGTAGATGTGGTGGGCTCCTACTTCTATGACAAAAAATCATGACAGAAAATGGGCTTTTCGTCCTGGGTGGGCCGGAGACGCAGATGCATGACATTCTTTGGGCCGTCCATGACAGAAAAAACCATGGTAGAAGCGAGTGGGGGAAATTTAGGGGAGTTCCCGGTTACGGTGGGAGGTCGGGGGCCGAGGGATGCGCGTTTCTCTCGTACACGTACGCGCGTGTGTGCGAGGTGTTGGCTCTAATTGAACCCGAGCGAGGCATTGGGCTCTAACTGCACCCGAGCGATTGCACTGCAGGCTACATGTTACTGAACCCGAGCGATCGATCGATGGCTGTTAACTGAACCCGATCGAGCGATTCCTTCGCTACTGCTGCTAACTGAAGCTGATCGATGGGATGAGCAGTGAGCGTTGCAGGGGGGGGGGGGTTGGATGAATAATGAGCGGTGGCGTTGCCTCTGGATCAACAGGACGCCATGGTGTGGTGGAGGGCTGGATAAACAGTAGACGGTGGAGCGGTGCCTGTGGAGGGGTGGATGAACAGTAGACGGTGGAGGGGTGGCTGAACAGTAGCCGGTGTAGTAGCGCGCGGTGGAGGCTGGATGAACAGGAGCCCGTGGAGGCTGGAGGAGGTCGACGGTGGAGATGAACAGTATCCCGTGGAGTCCTGTTTTGCGGTACGCCAGACTCCTCCCGATGAACAGGACCCCCGTTTCGACCGTAACGCTCCAACACAAGTCCGTTTTGTCCGTTTTGCGGTACGCCACACCCCTCCCGATCAACAGGACCCCCGTTTCGACCGTAGGAGGTCCGTTTCCTCCGTTTTGCGGTACGCCAGACCCCTCCCGATGAACAAGATCCCGTTTCTAATGTGGCCAGTCGAACACAAGGCCGTTTCCTCCGTTCTGTGGTACGCCAGGCCTCATTTCCATCGCCTGTTCCGTCCAAGCCCTCCCGATGAACACGATGCATTCTGTTGCCTCCCCATGAACACGTCGCATTCTGTTGCCTCCCCATGAACACAACGCATTCCATTGCCTCCCCATGAACACGACGACGATGCTGTTTCTCCGTTCCCAGCCATGTACACGAGCACTGGCCGTACGTATGCACGAGTAGGTGTTCGAGACCCCGCCCGTATGTACACATACGTGGCCGTATTTTCTTTCTTGCACCCCGGTCGCTGTACGTACGTGTAAATGCTACGTGCGTGCCTCTACTACGACACGTGCGCGCCTCTACATCGACCAGTATGTACGTACACGTTCACGACCAGAATGACAATGCTACATACTTTTCGACCAGGTGCGTCCCGACTGTCAGGCACTTCCTTGCCTGCGAAGATGTAGTTGGTTGGTCCCAGCAGTCATGGGCGAATAGTTTTTTTGCTCGGACGCACTTCCTTGCATGCGAAGATGTAGCTGGTGGGTCCCAGCAGTCAGGGGGAAATGGCACTTCCTTGCTGCGGCCGTGGACCCAGCTGTCAGCCTCTCCACGTACAGTCCATGTCCGATGGAAGTCGTTCCTTGACCACGTTGACCACGCCGCGCCGAGAGCACCAGGGCGGTGGACGACGGCGAGGCCTAGGAAGGGGACGACACGGAGGCAGGGAAGACTCGGCAATTGTTTCCCATGCGGAGGGCAGTACGACTGTACGAGGGTTTATTGGTTCGTCTGCCATCGCCGGAGAATAACATCAGCTGTGGGTGAGTAGAGGGATGGCTAGGCCAGCGATGGGAGTACGGTCGGGCGGTGAGGCCTGCTCGGCAGCACAGTCGGCCACGAGGAGGAGGGAGAGGCAGTCCCACCGGCGCTTGTTTGAGCGGCTGGAGCAGGAAGAGCAGAGATGGAAGAAGCACGACGGCCATTGGATGGACATCCAACAGTAAATGCTTGTGCGTCAACCTTTTTTTAGGAAAGCCTCAAATATGTGGAAAACAGCATACAACCCATCTGCCATTATTTCTAATAATTTATAGCCCATTTGCTAATTCTTAAGGTTTTTTGGAGCCCATATTCTTTTTGCTAGCATTACAGCCCATATTGTGGCAACGGTTAAAATATTATACGAAATTTTGCATATTTCGGTGCGGTCCGAACTGTTTTTAATCCCGAAATTTCAACTCACATTCAAACTGATTTTAAAAATAAATGTATATCAATATCAAATCCAAGAAATTCTCCACGCATAAAAATTAATGTAATTTAAAATCTTGATATGAACAAAAGATATTTGAAACTAATTGCCGGTTTGATGTGTTTTAAAAATGTACAACCCATTTCTCATTACTGATGGGCCATTTTCTCGGCCAGCCAAATGAAAGCTCTCCTCGTCTTGAAAGATTTGCAGCCCAACAGGCCTGACAAAGCGACTTACTTGGCAAATCACAAAAAACTAGGCTCTGGCCGTGGACCCAGCTGTCAGCCTCTCCACGTACAGTACTCTTCCAATGGAAGTCATTCCTTGACCACGTTGACCATGCCGCGCGGAGAGCACCACGACGGTGGACGACGGTGAGGCCTAGGAAGGGGACGACGCGGCAGTGGAAGCTCGTGCGGAGAGGACTACGAGGGTTCACTGGCTCGGCTGCGGTGTGAGGCTGTCGTCGCCGCAGGGCCTGGCTAGCGGTGGGAATAGTAGGGGGCAGTGAGGCCTCTGCGGCAGCACAGCCGGCCACGGGAGGCAGGAGCATGCGGCACGACCAGCGTTGCTTTGGGCGGCTGGAGCAAGAAGACCAGAGGTTGAAGAAGCACTACGGCCGTTGGATGGACATCGTATGTTCACTGGAGCTAGAATCATTCATATTGACTAAGTTGACAAAGCCCTTCGTCCCCGTCAACTTAGTAGGCCCACAAATCAGCCTCCCAGCAAGGTGGGTCCCAACTAGCCGGGGAGTATTCTTTTTTTGTGCGTAATAAGGAGGCACTTCCGGTGGGTCCGAGCTGACAGTGGGGGGAACGTTTTTTTCACGAAATACTGTGGCCCGTCCGGTGGGTCCCAGCAGTCAGGGGGAAACGATTATTTCGCAAAATACTGGTGGCCCGTCCGGTGGGTCCCCGCTGTCAGGTGGAGGAATAATTATTTTCTGCATAATAAGGAGGCACTTCCTTGCGGCTGCTGTGGACCCAGCTGTCAGCCTCTCCACGTACAGTACTCTTCCGATGGAAGTCGTTCGTTGACCATGTTGACCATGCCGCGTCGAGAGCACCAGGGCGGTGGACGATGGCGAGGACTAGGAAGGGGACGACTCGGAGCTGGGGAAGACGCATCAGTGGATGCCCACGCGAAGAGAAGTACGAGGGTTCACTGGTTCGGCTGCGGTGTGAGGCTGCTATCGCCGTAGAATAACAGGGGGTGTGGGTGAGTAGAGAGATGGCCGGGCCAGCAGTGGGAGTAGTAGGGGCGGTGAGGCCTCCGTGGCATCACAGCCGACCAAGGGAGGTAGGAGCACGCGACACGACCGGCGCTGGTTTGGCCGGCTGGAGCAAGAAGACCAGAGGTTGAAGAAGCACTACGGCCGTTGGATGAACATCGTACGTTAATAGGAGCTAGAATCATTCATATTGACTAACTTGATAAAGCCCTCCGTCCCCGTCAACTTGGTAGGCCCACAAGTCAGCCTCCCACTATGCTGGGTTCTAGCTGGCAGGGGGAATATTCATTTTTTTGTGCGTAATAAGGAGGCACTTCCTTGCATGCGAAGATAGCTGGTGGGTCCGACATGTCAGCGGGGGCACTTTATTTCATGAAATACAGAGGCCCTTCCAGTGGGTCCCAGATGTCAGGTGGATGAATCATTTTTTTGTGCATAATAAGGAGGCATTTCCTTGTGTGCGGCCATGGACCCAGCTATCAGCCTCTCCATGCACAGTCTACTTCCGATGGTGTCGTTCGTTGACCATGTTAACCATGCCGCGCCGAGCGCATCCAAGGTGGCGGACGACGGCGAGGCCCCGGACAGCAACAAGCCGGAGATGGGAAGACACGGGAGTAGAGTCGCAGACAGAGAGGTGTACGAGGGTTAACTGGTTCTAGTGCGGTGTGGTTTGGCAGTTGGTGGAGAAGAACAGGAGTTGTGGAGGGGTGGCGGGATGGCCTGGCCAACGGTGGAGTAGCGCTTCATAGCGAAGCGTGCTAAGCAGAACTGCTAGCAGCAGGAGGTGGGAGGTGGTCCCGGCGGCACTGGAGGAAGAAGACGAGAGATTGAAGATGGATGCCGGTCGTTGGATGTAAATCCAACGGCTAACATGTCAGAATCATTTGTTGACTAAATTGACAACGACTTGCATTGGCTTCGACCTATTGGCCCACATTTCAGCCTCCAAAAATGTGGCACGTATTCAATCCATTTTTTTCAGAATTTACAGTCTTTTTTTTGCACGGTAGAATTTACAGTCAATTTGATCTTTTTTTTGAATTACAACCCTTAGCTAGGCTGGGTGAACAAATAATGTAGCGTCCATGCGGCCCATTTATTTTATTTCCTAAAAAATTACAGGTCATTTGCACTTTCTCAAAATACACGATTTTGCTGGGCTGATTCTAATTATAATGTTGGGTTGGGCCAACAATATTATCAAAAAATAAAAAGGGGCTGAGCATTTTTTTATAAATATATTAAAATAATAAGTGATATTATTACATTCGTCCTTAAATCTTACCAAGCTTTTGTACACAATCACTAGGATTTTCGTGCCAAAACAATCCAGGATTTTATTTGTTAAGAAATTATTTTTGTAATTTGATAAGATGTGGGATATTGTTTTCTTACATATGTAAGTATCTGTTAAATATATGATGACAATAAAAATAATATATAATAACATATAAAATATATTTTTTAGAAAAAAAGGGAGCATCTCCCCGGTTCCATTGCTGAGAACGAAACCACAACATATACTGATACAGCAGCTCAAAGAGCAGTTCGAAAGCAAAGGTAGAAAAGCTACAAACTAGGGGGTGGATGAACAAGTTCTCTGAATAACACAAATCACCCGACCGGTGCAAAAGGCAGAGCGGATAGAGCACTCAAGTGACACAAGGAGGGTCTAGCGAAGCCTTCATGGTCTTCAGCCGAGGGGCCGTGTCAGCCTACGGCGACCAGTAAGCAAGCGGAGACACCGGGCTGGACAGCGTAGCATGGTGGATGTCCCTCTTTTTCGGTGCCAGGTGCCCATCATCTTCATCAGAGATCTTGAGACGAGCCCACGGGTCCAGCCCCAGAGCAGGTCGAGCCTTGTTCAGCCACAAGTGATGGCCAACGGTTTCTGGAGGGATCTTGTTAGGGTTTCCACGAAGCTCGTCAACTTGTCCTTGTTCGATCCGGAGGAGAGAATCGCCCAGTTCCTCACCATGTTCCTGATCAACCTCAAGACCTGCGGAATGGAAATCCAGGAGGTGTTACTGAAAATCATAGCATTTCTATATTTCCAGAGGCACCAAGGGACAGCTGAGCTAACAGTGTTTAAAACTGAGCACTTTTTGCTAGCAATCCAGAATCTGGCAACACATTCGAAGGATGAGCCAATCTGACTAGAGAAATATTCCTCAATGCGGGCCCAGAGATGTTTAGCAACTATACATTCAAAAAAATAGGTGAGAACAAGACTCTTGTTCCAAGTAGTAAACACAATCAAGGGGTTTGATGATGTGTCTCTTCCCAAGGTTATCCCTAGTCATCAATTTGTTTTTAGAGAGAAGCCAGAGAAATACATGAATTTTAGGGGGAACTCTCAATTTCCAGACAACAGGGATAAACACGGGTTAAACCCCTCTAAATTTGATAACATGATAGAGGGAGCTGGAGGAATACTTCCCCTTATTGTCCAGCTGCCAAATCAGGGCATCCGGCTTGGTAGTAAAGGTAATGCTTTTGGCAATTTCCTCCAACTGGAACCATTGTTCCATGAGACTATCACTAAAATTACTTCTAAAAGAGAATTTTAGGCATTGACCATCCCAAACTTCATTGACACTTTTGTTAAGCTCATTGCGGACAGAGTAAATAGGCCAAAATTGGACTGCTAGGGGGGATGTGCCAAACCAAGTATCTTCCCAGAACCTGGTTCTGCTCCCATACCCTATGTTCCATCTGTAGCCAAATTTCACAGCATGCATAATAGATTTTAATCCTTTCCAGAATCTAGAGGTCTTAGGGTTGGAGGAAGGGAGAAAAATATTAGGCTTATTCCCTAGGTATTTATGGGCAATAAGAAGCTTCCAGGGTTTCAGGTCTTCCTCATAGGATCTTTTAATCCAAGACCCTAGAAGACATATGTTAATTTCTTGGAGGTTAGGTATGACTAGGCCTCCAAAATCTTTTTTCATAGAGACTAGGGCCCAATTAGCAAGGTGTAGCTTCCTATTTCCCTCAAAATCATTCCACAAGCAATGAGACATCTGAGAATTGATGAGGTTCACTTCCCATTTAGGGAACTTGAAGAAGGAGAGGAGATACACTGGAATGCTAGCGAAACAAGCTTGTATGAGGATCAATCTACCTCTGTAAGAGAGAAGTTTGCCCCTCCACCCAGCAATCCTTTTAATGATTTTATCCAGAAGGGTTGGATATCCTCTCTCCTCAGTTTATCATAGTGGAGAGGGATACCTAGGTACTTAATGGGGAAGTTACCTTTATTACAGACTAGAATAGAGAGGAAGTCAGCTAACTCCTGATCATCCATGTTGATAGGGATGAGTTCAATTTTAGAGTAGTTGATTCTCATGCCTGAGACTTGTTCAAACTAGGTTAGAACAGTTGTTAGATTGCTAGTATGTGTAGAGTCATTGTCTAAGAAAACGATGGTATCATCTGCATATTGAAGGTAGATGATGCCACCAGGGCAGACCTCAGGACAAAGGCTTGCAATCAAACTATGATCAGCAGCTTTGCTCAGCATTTTAGTAAGAATGTCCACTGCTAAATTAAACAAAAGCGGGGAGATGGGGTCACCTTGCCTAAGGCGTTTACCAGCAAGGAAAAAAATCACTTTCACAGTTATTTAACTTGACCCCAACAGACCCCCATGAGTAAGTTGCTGGATCCAACTCTCCTCTATGAAAGGCTTGGGAAAGATCTAAGAGATCATTTTTCACCAAGTCCCAAAAATGCTGGTAAAACAAGAAGGGAATCCCATCAGGAGCAGGAGCCCCATCAGGATAAGAGCTAAAAATGGCTTCCTTCACCTCTGTCTCTGAAAAAAGGGCTTCTAGCAACTCATTTTCAGCAGGAGAGACTTTTTCAGAAGCAGAGAAAAAATTGTTTTGTAGAGAGAACCCTGAAGGGTTTTCTTTCTTAAATAGGTCTTTGTAGAAGTCACTAGCCACTTTCAGCATCTCATCTACCTCAGTAACAGGGCCATTAGGGCCATCGAGGGAGTGAATGAGGGTTTTCCTCCTCCTCTGGTTAGCTACTGCATGGAAGTAAGCAGTATTTCTATCACCCTCCTTAATGTTCCTATCTCTAGACCTTTGTTTGGCTTTGATTTCTTCTTGAAGCCAAATTTCCTTGAGCTCTCCATGGACAAAGTTTAATCTATTAGTCTCAGCCTCAGAGAGGTCAGTGGTTTCTGCCTTAATATCTAGAGAATCAAACTCAAGGAGGAGAAGCCTTTTGTATCTTCTAAGATTAGCTTCCTCATTGGAGTTCCACCCTTTGGTAGTTCTTCTAAATCTCCTGATTTTGATCTCCCAATTTTCTAGGGGGCTGCTGCTCCCAGTAGGCTCATTCCAGATTTTCCTGGCTAGCTCAGTAAAATCTTCTCTAAGCAAACACCACTTTTCAAATTTAAAACTATTGCTATTTGGAGTTTGGTTAAGACTAGAGTCCCAGAGCAAAGGAGTGTGGTCACTACCACATCTGGGCAGAGCTCTACAACTAGAAAGGGGAAATAAACTATCTAATTCCATGTCATAGAAAATTCTGTCAATGGTGGACCTAATCCTGGAGCAGCACTTCCAACATATCTAGCAGAACTGTGGGTTTTCCTTCTGATAGGGCAATTCTCAACTTTATGGGTAACCATTTTGCAGATAAAACAACTCTTGGGCTTGACACATTTATCCAAATGATGCCCTAGTTCCCCACAGTTGTAGCAGATCACCTGAGAGTATGCCATAAGGCCCGAAGCAGGGGCAGGAGCAGTTTTCTGGATGCCCTACCTCTTCTTTTGCTGATTCTTGCCTTGAGATTTCCCACTGATCTGAGAGTCAGAACCACCAGCAGATTGATCTTGGGCAATTACAGGAGCCTGCCCAGATTTTGCCCCCATTTGGGGCGGAGGTGGGCCGTACTGTAACACCCTCGATGCGACTATAGCTCCCACGTGTCGAGGCACGACTTAGAGACATAATCGCATTGAAGGCATATGTCGCAAGTTAGGCAATCTTCACAACATCCCATGTAATATGAATAATAAAGGGGAGAACATAGTTGGCTTACACTCGCCACGTCAATCAAGTACATAAATAACAATACATCATCCAAACACTCATGGCCCGACTACGGCGCCAAAATAAAAGGGAACCCAACATGCGACTCGGTCCCAATCACCCCCAACTGGGCACCACTACTGATCATCGGGAAAGGAAACATAATAACGCTGAGAGTCCTCGTCGAACTCCCACTTGAGCTCGTACTCGTCACCTGGAGCGGAATCACCTGGACCTGCATCTGGAGTTATAGTATCTGTGAGCCACAGGGACTCAGCAATCTCGCACCCTCGCGATCAAGACTATTTAAGCTTATAGGAAGGGTAAGGAAAAATATATGTGGAGCTGCAGCAAGCGACTAGCAAGTATGGCAGCTAACTTATTCGTAAAAGAGAGCGAGAAGAGGGGGCAAAGTGCGAGCGAGAAAAACTAGAGGAACAACCTGCGCAAGCATTACTCCAACACCGTGTCCACTTCCCGGACTCCGCCGAGAAGAGGCCAACACAGTAACACACTCTGTTGATTCATTTTAATTAATTAAGGTTCAAGTTATCTACAACTGGACATTAACAAATTCCCATCTTCCCATAACCACGGGCACGACTTTTGAAAGTTCAATCCCTGCAGGGGAGTCCCAACTTAGCCCATGACAAGCTCTCACGGTGAACGAAGGAATAGACCTCCTCCCAAGACGTTCCGATCAGACTCGGTATCTCGGTAATTCAAGACACTTCAACAAGTTAAAACAAGACCAGCAACACCGCCCGAATGTGCCGACAAATCCTGGTAGGAGCTGCACATATCTCGTTCTCAAGGCACACTCAGATAGGTCAAGCTACGAGTAAAACCAACCCTCAAGTTTCCCCGAGGTGGCCCCGCAGGCTGCCCGGTTC